>NC_048238.1:88591110-88604503 GCF_002007445.2 Ailuropoda melanoleuca | reverse complement strand
AAAAAAAATCAGGTATACATAGAAAATGCTAAAATCAACCAAAGAAAAACGGTAAATTACATAGAGTAGAGCATTTGTACAAATTACTGTTGATTTTTCATTGGAAATAATAAGGCAGAAGACAGTATAATGACATTTTGTGATTAAACAAAAACAAAACTAATTTGTTGTTGGGGCGCCTGGGTGGCTCAGTCGTTAAGCATCTGCCTTCGGCTCAGGGCGTGATCCCGGCGTTCTGGGATCGAGCCCCACATCAGGCTTCTCTGCTGGGAGCCTGCTTCTTCCTCTCCTATTCCCCCTGCTTGTGTTCCCTCTCTCTCTGCCTGTCTCTCTCTGTCAAATAAATAAATAAAATCTTTTTAAAAAAACTCTTTTGTTGTAAAGAAAATTCATGATGACAAATGATTTGAGACAGAAATTTAAGTCTTCAGAGTAATAAAGAATACCAGAAAGGGATGGGCCACGTGGGTGGCTCAGCTGTTAGGCATCAGCCTTTGGCTCAGGTCATGATCCTAGGGTCCTGGGATCCAGCCCTGCACTCTGCTTGGTGAGCCTGCTTCTCCCTCTCCCTCTGCCTGCTGCTATCCCTGCTGTGCTCTCTCTGTGTCAAATGAATAAATAAAATCTTTAAAAAAAAAAAAGAGTCCACAATAGCTAAATCGTGGAAGGAGCCTAGATGCCCTTCAACAGATGACTGGATTAAGAAGATGTGGTCCATATATACAATGAAATATTACTCAGCCAACAAAAAATGATTTCTCAACATTTGCTGCAACATGGATGGGACTGGAGGAGTAAATGCTAAGTGAAATAAGTCAAGCAGAGAAAAACAATTATCATATGGTTTCACTCATTTATGGAACATAAGAAGTAGGAAGATCAGTAGGAGAAAAAAGAAGAAAGGGGGGTAAACAGGGTAAACAGAGAGACTATGGAAACTGGCAAACAAACTTAGGGCTTCAGAGGGGAGGAGGGTGGGGGAATGGGATAGGCTGGTGATGGGTATTAAGGAGGGCATGTATTGCATGGTGCACTGGGTGTTATATGCAAGTAATGAATCATGGAACTTTACATCAAAAACTAGCAATGTACTGTATGGTGACTAACATAATATAACATAAAATTATTATTAAAAAAAAGAATACCAGAAAGGGAAATATATGAGTAAATGTAAAAAATTATTTTCCCTCTTAATTACTTTGAAATATATATGACCATTAAAAGCAAAATTTTAATACTGTAATGTGAGATATGTAATATACACAAATGTAATACATATGAAAACCTTAGCATAAAGGATTCTTAGAAGTAAATAGTAATTTTAATATGGTTGTAGGGTATAAAACTAATGTACAAACATCAATTTCACTTTTATAGACTGGTAGCATTTAGAAATGATCATGTTTTGGGATGGCTGGGTGGCTCAGTCATTAAGCATCTGCCTTTGGCTCAGGGCGTGATTCCAGGGTCCTGGGATCGAGCCCCACATTGGGCTCCCTGCTCTGCTGGGAGCCAGCTTCTTCCTCTCCCACTCCCCCTCCTTGTGTTCCCTCTCTCTCTCTGGATGTCTCTCTCTCTCTCTCTCAAATAAGTAAATAAAATCTTTTTTTTTAAAAGAAATGATCATGTTTTTAAGATTGATTTTATTTATTTATTTATTTATTTATTTATTTATTTATTTATTTGAGAGAGAGAGCAGGGAGAGGAGCAGAGGAGAAGAGAGAGGGAGGGGGAAAGAATCTCATGCAGATTACCCACTGAGCATGGAGCCCAAGGCAGGCCTCGATCTCCCAACCCCAAGATCATGACCTGAGTCAAAACCAAGTGTCAGACACTTAACCAACTGAGTCACCCAGGCCTCCCAGAAATGATCAATTTTAATGCAATTTTATTCAAAAACTGTCATAAAACATTTTGGTAATAATTTTAACAAAAGATATGCAAAACCTCTGTGCTGATAACTACAAAACATTTCTCAGAGAAATTAAAGATCTTCAAAAATTGAGAGATATACTATGCTCATGGATTGGAAAGAGACAACATGTACTGAAGACACTAATTCTTCCAAAGTTGTATTTATTTATTTATTTATTTATTTATACACCTATATATTTATTTATTTATACACCTATATATATGTTTATAAACCTAAGGCTTTTAAGTTAAATATAGATATATGACATATAGATATTATATATCTCACTATATATTATATATCCATATATCTGTATATCTCTCCATATACAGATATATGTATGTATATGGAGATATATATATATATCANATCTCTCCATATACAGATATATGTATGTATATGGAGATATATATATCATCTCTCTCTCTTTCTATATTTATACAGTCTGTGTATGTATGTGTGTGTATGTGTGTATACATATATATGCCTTTTGTAGACTTTGAAATCTTGTAAAATTTATGTGGAGTTGCAGAAGACCTAGATTATCTAAAACAATCTTACAAAAGAATAAAGTTGGAAGACTTATACTACCTACGTTCAACATTTACTATACCAACAGAATAAGACAATACAATACTGGCATAAGAATAACCTCTGGCCAGACTTATCCAAAAGAAAAGAGAAAGGACCCAAATTAATAAAATCATGAATGAAAAGGGGAGATCACAACCAATACCAAGGAAATACAGGCAATTGTTAGAACATACTATGAGCCATGAAATGCCAACAAATTAGGCAATCTGGAAGAAATGGATGCATTCCTGGAAACTTATAAACTACCAAGACTGAAACATGAAGAAATTGATTATCTAAATAGACTGATTAACAGTGAAGAGATTGAAGTAGGGATCAAAAACCTCCCAAAAAACAAGAGTCCAGGGCCAGATGTCTTCCCAGGGAAATTCTGCCAAACCTTTAAGGAAGAAATAATACCTATTTTACTAAAACTGTTTCAAAAATAGAAATAGAAGGAAAACTCCCAAACTCGTTCAATAAGCCCAGCATTACCCTGATCTCAAAACCAGAGAACAAACCCACCCAAAAGAATTATAGACCAATATCCCTGAAGAACATGGATGCCAAAATACTCACCAAGACTCCACCCCGAAATTGCTAGAACTCACGGTGATTCAGCAACGTGGCATGATACAAAATCAATGCACAGTAATTAGTTGCATTTCTATACACTAACAGTGTGTCTGAAGAAAGAGAAAATAAGGAATCAATTCCATTTACAATTGCACTAAGATACCTAGGCATAAACCTAACCAAAGAGGTAAAAGATCTGTACTCTAGAAACTACAGAATGCTTACAAAAGAAATTGAGGAAGACACAAAGAGATGGAAAAGCACTCCATGCTCATAGACTGGAAGAATAAACATCATCAAAATGTCTACACTGCCCAGAGCAATCTACATATTCAATGCAATCCCTATCAAAATACCATCAACATTTTTCACAGAGCTGGAACAAACAATCCTAAAAAGACCCCGAATCACCAGTGGAATGTTGAAAAAGAAAACCAAAGCTGATGGCATCACAATTCCAGACTTTAAGCTATATTACAAAGCTGTGATCATCAAGATAGCATTGTACTGGTACAAAATCAGACACATAGATCAATGGAACCGATAGAGAGCCCAGAAATGGACCCTCAACTCTATAGCCAACTAATCTTCAACAAAGCAGGAAAGAATATCCAATGGCAAAAAGACAGTTTCTTCCATAAATGGTGCTGGGAAAATTGGACATCCACATGCAGAAGAATGAAACTGGACCATTCTCTTAGACCATACACAAAGATAAACTCAAAATGGATGAAAGGCCTCAATGTGAGACAAGAATCCATCAAAATCCTAGAGGAGAACACAGGCAGTAACCTCTTTGACCTTGGCCACAGCAACTTCTTCCAAGACATGTCTCTAAGGGCAAGGGAAACAAAAGCAAAAGTGAATTTTTGGGATTTCATTAAGATAAAAACCTTCTGCACAGCAAAGGAGACAGTCAACAAAACTAAAAGGCAACCTTCAAAATGGGAGAAGATATTTGCAAATGATATATCAGATAAAGGGCTAGTATCCAAGATCTATAAAGAACTTATCAAACTCAACACCCAAAGAACAAATAATCCAGTCAAGAAATGGGCAGAAGACATGAACAGACAATTCTCCAAAGACGACATAAAAATGGCTGACACAGAAAAAAGTGCTCCACATCACTTGGCATCAGGGAAGTGCAAATCAAAACCACAATGAGATATGTACTACCTTACACCACTTAGAACGGCCAAAATTAACAAGACAGGGAACAATAAATGTTGGTGAGGATATGGAGAAAGGGAAACCCTCTTATACTGGTGGTGGGAATGCAAGCTGGTACAGCCACTCTGGAAAACAGAATGGAGGTTCCTCAAGAAGTTAAAAATAGAGCTACCCTATGACCCAGCGATTGCACTACTAGGTATTTACCCCAAAGATACATATGTAATGAAAAGAAGGGGAAACTGCTCCCCAATGTTTATAGCAGCAATGTCCACAATAGCCAGACTGTGGAAGGAGCCGAGATGTCCTTCAACAGATGAATGGATAAAGAAGATGTGGTTCATATATACGATGGAATATTACTCAGCCATCAGAAAGGATGAATACCTACCATTTGCATCAACATGGATGGAACTGGAGGGGATTATGCTAAGTGAAATAAGTCAAGCAGAGAAACAGTTCTTATGTTCCACATATGAGTGAAACCATATGATAATTGTGTTTCTCTGCTTGACTTAGTGCAGAGGACCATAGGGGAAGGGAGGGAAAACTGAATGGGAAGAAATCAGAAAGGGGGAAAAACCATGAGAGACTCTGGACTCTGGGAAACAAAATGAGGGTTGTATAAGGGAGGGAGTGGGGGAATGGGTAACTGGGTGATGGTCATTAAGGAAAGCACATGAACTGATGAACACTGGGTGTTATATGCAACTAATGAATCACTGAACACTACATCGAAAATTGGTGATGTACTATATGTTGGCTAATTGAACTTAATAAAAAAAAAAGAATAGATAAATATATCAAGGGAACAGAACAGAGCACCTAGGAATAGACCCACATTATATGGTCTATTGAATTTTGACAAAGGTACCAAAGCAATCCAATAAATGTTGTTAAAATAACCTACCTCACAGCATGTACAAAAATTAATTTAAGGTGGGCAATAGCCCAATGTAAAAACTAAAACTATAAAATTTCTAGTAGAAAATACAGAAGAAAATTCTTGTTACTTGAGGGTTAGCAAGGGTTCTTTAGACATGACACGAAACACGGTAATGATAAAAGAAAATGATGAATTTATCTTCATTGAAAGTAATACCTCTTCTTGCTGATAGAAATAATTCAGGAAATGGGTGCCCAAAACACAGGCTGGAAGAAATATTTACAAAGCATTATAAATGATAAAAGATTCATGCAGAATCTATAAAGAACTCCTGTAACTCAAAAAGGCAAAAAGCATTTTTAAAAGACAAAAGACCTGAACTGACATTTTAGCAAGGAAGATAAACAACTGGCCAATAAGAATATGAAAAAATGTTCAACATCATTAATCACCCGTCAAATGTAAATTAAAACCACAATGATACACCATTACACACCCTCCAGAACAGTTACAATTAAAAGACTTGACAACATCAAATGTTGGCAAAGACGTAGAGTAACCAGAACTCTCATATACTGTTGTTAAGAAAGTAAATGATATTAACTACTTTGAAAAAGCATCAGAAGGTTTTTTTTAATACAACTAAACATACATTTATGCTATCACCCAGAAATTCCACTTCTAGGTGTTTACCCAAGAGAAATTAAAATATGTCTTCACAAAAAGATGTAAGAGAACATTCAAAGTAGCATTATTTATAATATCTAAATTCTGGAATCAATTCAGGTGTCTGTGACCAGAAAAATGTATAGACAAACAGAAATACATTCATATAGTAGAGTTCTACTCAGTAATAGAAGGGAATAAACCTCTGACAAATACACCATGGATGAATCTCAAAAACACTGATCTGAATGAAAAAAGGCTTACACAAAAGAGTAGAAAAATCTACAGTAATGTTTATATGAAATTCAAGAACAGACTAAATTTATGGTAGAAAAAAAATAAGCAAATGCCTTCTTAGGGTGCTAGATACAGAGACTGACTTAGAGGGACATGCAGGAATTTTCAGAGGTAATGTAAACGTCCTGTATCTTCATTAAGTCATCTTCATGTTTAGGTTACACAAGTATATGCATTGGTTAAAGCTTAGCAAATTCACTTAAGATCTGTGTATCTCATTGTAGGTCCATTTTCTTTCAAAAGAAAAATATATAACCATATATTGAACTCTAGTTAATGATATTCATGCTGAAATGTTTACAGATGAAGTATGCTGATGTCAAAATTATTTTGAAATGCATCAAAAATAAGACATTTTGATGCATCAATAAAGGAATGGTAAGATAGATAACCGTGTGATAAACCAAACACGGCAAAATTATTATTGTAAAATGGTGGTATATAGGTGAGCACTATGTTATTCTTTTACTTTTCCATATGTTTGAAATTTTTCAAATTTTAAAATGTTGGAAAAAATTTATGATTGAAGAGACTCGATCTTTTAATTACCTATTACTAATAAGCAACCTAGTCCAAAACTTGGTAATTTAAAATAACCATTTTACTTTATCTCACAATTTTGGGAGTCAGGAATACAGACAGGGTTTCACTTGACAATTCTGCTTCATATGTTGTTGACTGGGATCACTTTAATATTCAGTTAGCAGCTAAAGTGATATGGAAAATAGAAGATGGTTTCACTCACAGGCAGGATTGGCTAGAAGGCTGGGCATAGCTGGGTCCCTTGCCCTTTTCATGTTGTTTGAAGACCTCTCCTACTGATCTTGCCACCCATATAGTTGGACTTCTCACATGACAGTTCAGCATTCTAAGAATCCATTGTGGAAGCTCTCTTAATGGTTAGGCCATCATATTTTGTTAGTCAAAACAATCATAAACCAGCTCAGATTTAAAGAGAAGAATATCAAATAATCTGTAGCTATCTTTAATCTGCCAAATTTAGCATAAGGGCTTTAACTGAAGCAATGTTGGTATTTAAGTGTTTGAACTATTGAATACAAATTTATTGACTTCCCAATATAAGTGCTCAGAATTTAGTGATACATGGTTTGATAACATGATTCTTACCCTCAATGAACTTACAGTTTAGGTTGATAGGGAGAGGAGTAAATATAAACTTACAATACAATATGATAATTACTTTAATGGAGGTATATAAAGGGCAGCTGGGAACATAGAGAAGGGAGCAGGGAGGATTCAGGGAAATTTTACTAGAAGAGAGAAAAACTCAGTTGATTCTAAGAGCAGTAGTAGAAATTTGCCATACAGATAAGAAGATGATATTCCCTAAAGAGGGGAAAGCATGTTACTTGGAAATCCTTTCTTGTCCTTTTTATCTGCTACCTCGATAATACTCTCCACTCCTCACTTTGTGTCTCACTATAGTTACATGTATTTCCATAATAGCTCTTAAATCATCCGCTGTATTTATTTACACATGTATCTCCCCCATTAGAGCAAAAGTGCCTTGATGGCAGAGATCATTTACTTATCTCTGTATCTGTGATGAGTGAAAGATCTCAGTTAATAAATTTTTATGAAAGAGATAAAAAAAAGAATAATTTAGCAGTTCTTCTGACTTATTTTTGGTGTCCAATTTACAGGGATATTTTAGCCTGGAACTTCACAAAATTGTCAAAGCATATGACTTTAGGCATAGAGCTGGAAACTTTCTTGAAATCCACCTCAAAGTGGGAAAAGAGATGCATTTTAGTATTATAAAAGCATCCCTGGAAAGTCAAAAGGAAGGAGGCCTCAAGCTCCGTCCCTTGTGCTGGTCCTTCTCCATTCAAAAAAGCATGAAAGGAATGCACCTGTGATGAACATGGGGTGTTGTATGTAAGTGTTGAGTCACTAAATTCTACACCTGAAACTAATATTACATTGTATGTTAACTAACTGGAATTTAAATAAAAGCTAGGAAAAAAAGTAAAGCCCCAATCTCCAATAACAAAAAAGCATGAAAGTTAAGGAACTGGAAACATTTCTATAAATGCATGAATAAAATAAAGCAAATGATGAGATAACTAAATGTCAACGTTAATTCCATTATGGGAAGAAGGGACACTAAGCAAAGCCCTTTATTTTCATTTTTAAAAATTAAAGCAAATAAAAAGCTAACAAATATCCTATCAACCCAGGTGAAAAAAGCTTGTTTCCCCCTCTGATCCTCTGCTTGAAGAATGGAGTCAGAGTATGAGTAACATCTTCAAAGTTCCCTAGTGAGACAGCCAAAAGCAAAGAGTTCCTTTTCTCAGCAGAGCCTTGACCAAATACTTCCATACTAGATTCCCACATGAGCCAGGACAGTCTCAATCATTTCCCTGACTAGTCAGCAATATTAAAACTTATGGGGTAATTGGGGGATAGGCATTAAGGAGGGTACATGATATAATGAGCACTGGGTGTTATACAAAACTGATAAATTATTCAACACTACATCTGAAACTGATGTACTATAAGTTGGCTAATTGAATTTAAATATAAATAAATAAATAAATAAAACCTATAACAATGAGACTCCTGTCTCTTCACAAAAATTCAGCTTTACTTGATACCGAAGCCCTTGTAGTAAATTATTATTAAAGAGAATAAGATAATCACTCCGTAGCTCAAGAAGTCTCCTCAAGACCATTCTGAAAACCCCACTTATGAGAAGAGCCTACCCTGAGAAAGCAAGCATGCAATTTTCATATGGTTGTAATGTTCAGAAACACTGGCTGTCACTTAAAGCAATTAATGCTGTAATAAACCAGGTCACTTGTGATGGGCAAGTAAGAATTGTAGACAAAAGAAAAGTAAATAAGAAAATAATTAATGTGTTAATACATGTGTTAATAATTGTCCTCTCTTTAATGAGAGTCCCAATTTCTTCTTTAGCTACAGATCTTTCATTTCCATCTTTCTCTCCTGTGTATATAATTTGAATGCACATTTCCTCTGGTTGTGAATTTTTTTCATATTAACACAATTATATTTTCATTTGAATGAACATTTATCTATATAGCACACATGCTTAGGAATAAAATTGAAGAAAAACAAAAAGGAATTTGATACATTTTTCCAAACTTCTTTTCTCTATAATGGAAATTATTAAAATTGCTTTATTATTATGCATGGCAAGCTTCCCTAAACATTGTTGGCTTAACAAATATGTATGTCATTTTTACTTTACATTTATTGACACATCATATTACTTTGGAGAAGATAAAGGATTTATCTTTAGTATAAAGCCATTATTGCCATAATATTTCACAAGTGACTTGCCAATTTCCTCCATTATCATAAAATCCAAATTATCCCTGATGATCAACCAAGTCAGAAGTAAAGACAGAATAAAAAGCACCATATTAAAGGAAAATTTAAAACAATTCATCATTGTCTCAGCTTGATTTTTAATATAAACAACTTTAGATAAAATATATAGAATTGTGCCCTTTTAATTTTGTTTTTAAATAAAATTGGCCTATCATGTCTTAAGATCTAGTATCCCTAAAAATTTTTCCTCCCCAAATATTAACATTTATTTTCTGCTCAATGCCTATTTTGCTATTTACTAAATATAGGAAATTATTGTTACTTAATAAGAGCTGAGTTCCTATAATGTGCCAGGCACCATTTTAGATATTTCATATAATATTGACAATAACATTAATAATGACAGATAACATTTAACAAGTGTTTACTATAACTCATGTATTATTCTAAGTACTTACATTCATTTAATTATAAAAACCCTATGAGATAGCATAATTTTTACAATTTTACAGATGAGAATATTGAAACACATCAAGGTTAAGTAACTCATGACACCAAAAGCATGAGCAACAACAAATAAAGCTTTTGTTTTTCAAATGACACCAACAAGAGAGTAAAAATATAACCCACAAAATGGGAGAAACTATTTGCAAGTCATATATCTGATAAGAGGCTTGTATCTCAAAAATATAAAGAACACTTACAATTCAATAATAAAAGACAACCCAATTACCCAATTAGAAAACTAGGAAAGGTCTTGAATAGACATTTGTCCAAGGAAGATATATAAATGACATCATTAGTCATCATGGAAATGCAAATCAAAACCATGATGAAATACCACTTCACATCAACTAGGATGGCTAGACAAAAAGTCAGATAATAACAAGTGCTAACAAGGATATAGAAAAACTAAAATCCTCATGCAATTTTGGTGAACCATGTAAAATGGTACAGTCATTTTGGAAAACAGTCTGGCTGTTCCTCAAATGATTAAATATGGAGTTACCATATGAACTAGCAATTCCACTCCTAGGTATTTATATACCCAAGAGAAATGAAAGCATATGCCCACACAAAAACTTATGTACAAATGTTTATAGCAATATTGTTCATAATGCCCAATAAAATGGAAACAACCAAAATGCTCATGAGCTAACAAACGGAAAAAACAAAATTTGGTATATCTCTACAAAGTAATATTATTCTGCCATAAAAAAGAATGAAGCCATAACTCATGCTAAAACATAGATGAGTCTTGAAAACATTATGCTAATAAGTCAGTTACAAAAGACCACATATTGTATGATTCCATTCATATGAAATGTCCAGACAGGGAAAACCACAGAGACAGAACTAGATTAGTGGTTGCTCAGGGCTAGAGCTGGGGCAGTGGGGGAGTCAGATGGTGGGATAATAGCTAAGGGATATGGGAGTTCCCTTTTGTGGCAGTGAAAATGTTCTAAAATTGACTGTTGTGATTATTACTTATATCTATGAATATACTAAAAACAATTTAATTGTAAACTTTGAGTGAATTGTATGATACAAATTATATTTCAATAAAATGGTTTTTTTTAAATATTAAATAACTTGTTCAGGATTTCACAGCTGGTAAGTGACAGAATGGGTAATTATACTCATGCAGTTGAGTTCTGAGTTCAAACTTTCAAGCACAATACCTTTAGACTCTTAAAAGTTTTCTTTTGTTTAATCTTTACAATAATCCAGAGAGGTGGGTACTGTTAATTAATACATATTATAGGGGCGCCTGAGTGGCCCAGTCATTAAGCATCTGCCTTCAGCTCAGGGTGTGATCCCAGAGTCCTGGGATCAAGCCCCACATCAGTCTCCTCCGCTGGGAGCCTGCTTCTTCCTCTCCCACTCCCCCTGCTTGTGCTCCCTCTCTCACTGGCTGTCTCTCTCTCTGTTAAATAAATAAATAAAATCTTTAAAAAAATAAAAAAATAAACAAATACATATTATAGATAACTGATAAATGAATATATAGACATGGTCTTTGCCTTTAGGGAATCTTTAATTTAGCATGGAGGAGAGACATGCATTAAAAAAGCTAAGCATAACACAAGACAAACTAAAATGAATATCATAACAAAGGTATGGAATGTTGGTATAAAATGCAAAGAGATCAAAGAAGCATTTGCTACATAAAACTTTTGTTGGACCACGTTCAAAAAATTTAGTCCATAAAGCACTATTACTCTGAAGTGACCAAAAGGGGGTTAGAAATAACATTTTTAGAAACTATCCAAAAACCTCCACTTCTCTTTCTATCTCACCCACCCATCAACATATTGCCTACAAAATGAAATTCAAACTTCCTATCAATGATATTTAGGATCTATCAGCCCCTAGCTTTAAATGAACTTCCTAATTCATCTGCATCCTAACACACATCCTATGCTCTAGCCATAGTAAGCCATGTCTTTTCAGGCCTCACCACTTCTTGTCATGATTCCAGTATGGAATTCTATTTCTCCCTTTTTATAACAAAAAGGCAATTTTCATGGCTCAATTGAAATTTCATCCCATCCACTATATTATGCAGTTCCTACAGGTAGAGACCATGTATCATATATTCATTCAACCTTTCTAGAACTTTAAACACCATAAAGTGTCTGTTGAATACATTTCTTTTTTTAAAATATTTTTTATTATATTATGTTAGTCACCATACAGTACATCCCTGGTTTTTGATATAAAGTTCGATGATTCCTTAGTTGCGTATAACACCCCAGTGCACCATGCAATATGTGCCCTCCTTACTACTCATCACCAGCCTATCCCATTCCCCCACCCCCCTCCCCTCTGAACATAAGAACTAGGAAGATCCATAGGAGAAGAAAGGGATAAAGAAAGGGGGGGTAATCAGAGGGGGGAGTGACCTTTGCAAATATATTCTCCCATTCTGTGGGCTGTCTCCTAGTTTTTTTGACTGTTTCCTTGGCTGTGCAGAAGCTTTTTATCCTGATAAAGTCCCGTAAGTTCATTTTATCTTTTGTTTCTCTTGCCTTTGGAGATGTGTCGTGAAAAAGGTTGCTCTGGCCGATGTCATAAGTTGTTGCCTATGTTCTCCTCTAGAATTTTGATGGATTCCTGTCTCACATTGAGGTCTTTCATCCATTTGGAGTTTATTTTTTGTGTATGGTGTGAGAGAGTGGTCAAGTTTCATTCTTTTGCATGTAGCTGTCCAATTTTCCCAGCACCATTTATTGAAGAGACTGTCTTTTTTCCACCGGATGTTTTTTCCTGCTTTATCAAAGATTAGTTGCCCAAAGAGCCGAGGGTCCATTTCTGGGTTCTCTATTCTGTTCCATTGGTCGATGTGTCTGTTTTTGTGCCAGTACCATGCTGTCTTTGTGATCACAGCTTTGTAGTACAGCTCGAAATCCGGCATTGTGATGCCCCCAGCTTTGTTTTTCCTTTTCAACAGTTCCTTGGAGATTCGGGGCCTTTTCTGGTTCCATACAAATTTAAGGACTATTTGTTCCAGTTCTTTGAAAAATGTCCTCGGTATTTTGATCGGGATAGCATTGAAAGTGTAGATTGCTCTGGGTAGTATGGACATTTTAACTATGTTAATTCTTCCAATCCATGAGCATGGAATATTTTTCCATCTTTTTATGTCTTCCTCAATATCTTTCAAAAGTGATCTATAGTTTCTAGGATATAGGTCCTTTACGTCTCTGGTTAAGTTAATTCCAAGGTAACGTATGGTTTTTGGTGTTATTGTAAATGGGATGGATTCCCTAATTTCTCTTTCTTCAGTCTCGTTATTCGTGTATAGAAATGCAACTGATTTCTGGGCATTGATTTTGTATCCTGCCACCTTACTGAATTGTTCTATAACTTCTAATAGTTTGGGAGTGGATTCCTTTGGGTTTTCCATATAGAGTATCATGTCATCTGCAAAGAGAGACAGTTTGACTTCTTCTTTGCCGATTTGGATACCTTTGATCCCTTTTTGT
>NC_048238.1:88586672-88590537 GCF_002007445.2 Ailuropoda melanoleuca | reverse complement strand
GCACTGGGTGTTATATGCAACTAATGAAGCATCGAACTTTGCATCGGAATCCAGGGATGTACTCTATGGTGACTAACATAATATAATAATAATAATAATAAAGAAGATGTATATAAACACAATGGAATATTATTCAGCCATAAAAAGAATAAAATCTTGTCATTTGCAACAACATGGTTGGAGCTAGAGAATATTATGCTAAGCAAAACAAATCAGTCTGAGAAAGACAAATACCATATGCTTTCAATCACGTGTAGAATTTAAGAAAGAAAACAAATGAGCAAAGGGGAAAAAAGAGAGAGAGAGGCAAACCAAAAAACAGACTTTCAACAGACTGTGGAGAACAAACTGATGGTTACCAGAGGGGAGGTGGGTGGGGAGATGGGTGAAACAGGTGATGGGGATTAAGGAAGGCACTTGCTGTAATGAGCACTGGGTGATGTATGGAAGTGTTGAATCACTATATTGTACACCTGAAATTAGTATCACACTGTATGTTCACTGACTGGAATTTAAATAAAAACTTAAAAAAAAACCAGGGATGTACTGTATGGTGACTAACATAATATAATAAAAAATATTATTATAAAAAAAAAAAGAGGGGGGAGTGAAGCATGAGAGACTATGGACTCTGAGAAACAAACTGAGGGCTTTGGAGGGGAATAAATTTCTGACAGTTCCAGAGAACCATTATAAAATTGTTCCTTCTATTATACCTATTCTTATTTACTTTTTAAAAGTTTTTATCTAAATTCCAGTTAGTTAACATACCGTGTATTATTAGTTTCAGGTGTACAATATAGTAATTCAACACTTCCATACAATACCTGGTGCTCATCACAAGTGCACCCCTTAATCCCCATCATCTATTTCACCCATCCTACCATCCCCTACTTCTGGTAACCATCAGTTTGTTCTCCATAGTTAAGAGTCTGTTTCTTGGTTTGCCTCATTCTCTCTTCTTTTTCCCTTTCCTCATTTGTTTTGTTTCTTAAATTCCACATATGAATAAAATTATATGGTATTTGTCTTTGTCTTTATCTGACTGACTTATTTCACTTAGCATAATACTCTGTAGCTTCATGCATGTTGCTGGAAATGGCAAGATTTCATTCTTTTTTTATTACACCTGTTCTTATTTAGATGTTAGCATCACAAGCCTGTTGTAGACTTCATTATCAATTGTCACTTGAAACAATTAGCTTATACATGAACTGTAATGCCTTTAGACCAAGTACCTTGAAGACTCTGACTTTATATTTCATCTCTGTATCTCTAATACTGTGCTTAGTACACATTAGGCCTATAGTGAAGTGTTATTGAACAAATAAATATCCTACTGACATAAAACATGCACGTATTGTTATACAGATCATATCTCAACATATAAATAATGGACATAGCATACACTCTTATAGCTTAAAAGCTGCATAAGTGATCAGTATCTAACAGCGCAAATATTGCTTTGCTACTCTCATTTCCCTTAAATTGTGCTGTCAATCCTTAGTTTCAAGACATTTGTTATCACAGCTGTTTCTTAAATAACTCAAGTCTGGTTATAAAAGAGAATTAACGTAAAAACACATTTAAATATACGTCAAGTCAGAAAATAAAGTGTCACCATAAATGCTATAATTAAGGCTAAAAAGGCAACTAGACTATAAGCACATAATTTTAAGGCTTTTATTTCTCCCAGAAAGATTTGTGAAGGTAAAAGTTTCCATGGCTGGTCTTAGCCTAACTATCCATTTTATTTTAGCAAGTTTTGAAAAAATGTCACTGCTTTATAGTGAATTTGGCCTAAAATACATATTCTAGTCACTCAGAAATATTTATATGCTTTTCTCACTGCTAAATGATTCAAAACAATTTCATTTTAAAATGTCAAGCTTGTCATGTGTGCAATACTGAATGGTGATGTGTGACGTTCCCATTATCAAGTAACTTTGATTTTCAAAATTGAAAAAAAATTATGGAAATTTAAAATAGCATATTTTAAATAGTATGCACAACAGGGATTTCTGTTTCTGTACAAAAGAGAAAAATCTGATGTTTGCTCTATTCTCTGCAGTTGTAGATATTAAAAGTTCTGGTAGTCAAAAAGAGAGAAGGAGAAAAAGAGAGAGAGGGAGGAGGGCTCTCTTTTTTTCTAAAATATGCTCTTTTTAAACTTTTTTCTTGCTTTTCCAAGAACACTTACATGGCAGAAACATTCTATTTGAAAAGTCAAAAAGAAGAAATAATACTCCCACTCAGTAATCCATGCAAGCCTCACTTTATTATTATTATATTATTATTATTATTATAAAAATAGAAACATGACATGAGATCTACTCTCTTAAATTTTCAAGTGTACAATACAGTTATTACTAAGTGTAAGCACAATGTTGTATACCAAATATCTAGAATTTCTGATCTTGCATGACTAAAACTTTATACCTACTGAAAGAAACTCCCCATTTCCTCCTCCTCTTAGTTGCTGACAACCATCATTCCACTTTTACTTTGATGAGTCTACTTTAGATACTTCATACAAATAAAATCATGAAGATTTTGTTCTTCTGTGACTGGTTTATTTCACTTAACAGAATGTCCTCAAAGTTCATCCAGGCTGTAGCATATGACAGAATCTCCTTCCTTTTAAAGGCTGAATAAAATTCCATTTAATGTATATACACATTTCTTTTATTTATTTATCCATCAGTGGACATTTAGATTATTTCCACCTCCTGGCTTTTGTGAATATTGCCACAATGAAATGATAGTGCAAATGTCTCCTCATGATCCTGACTTCATTTTTTTTGAATAGCTGGAAGGATTTCCAGATAACATAGTAGTTCTGTGTTTAATGTTTTGAGGAACCTCCAGAGTGTTTTCCATAGCAGCTGTAGCATTTTACATCCCTACCAACAATGCACAAAAGTTCCAATTTCTCCACATCTTCACTAATGATTGTTATTTTCTGTTTTTTTTTTTATAATGGCCATTCTAAAGGCGCTGGTGATATATCATTGTGCTTTTCATCTATATTTCTCTGATGATTAGTGATGTTGAGAATCTTTCCATATCTCACAGCCATTAGTATCTCTTCTTTGGAGAAATGTCTATTGAAGTTTGCCCATTTTTAAAATTTTTTTTATTTTAAATTCCAGTATAGTCAACATACAGTGTTGATATTAGTTTCAGGTATATAATATAGTGATCCAACAACTGCATCCATCACCCAGTGCTCACCACAACAAGTGCATTCCTTAACTCCCATCACTTATTTCACCCATCCTGCGACCCAGCTCCCCTCTGGTAACCATCAGTTTGTTCTCTACAGTTAAGAGTCTGTTTCTTGCTGTGGCCGATGTAGTAGAGGTTGCTGCGTATGTTCTCCTCTAGGACTTTGATGGGTTACTGTCTCACGTCGAGGTCTTTCATCCATTTGGAGTTTATCTTTGTGTATGGTGTGAGAGAGTGGTCAAGTTTCATTCTTTTTGCATGTAGCTGTCCAATTTTCCCAGCACCATTTATTGAAGAGACTGTCTTTTTTCCACTGGATGTTTTTTCCTGCTTTATCAAAGATTAGTTGCCCAAAGAGCCGAGGGTCCATTTCTGGGTTCTCTATTCTGTTCCATTGGTCTATGTGTCTGTTTTTGTGCCAGTACCATGCTGTCTTTGTGATCACAGCTTTGTAGTACAACTTGAAATCCGGCATTGTGATGGCCCCAGCTTTGTTTTTCCTTTTCATCACTTCCTTGGCGATTCATGGCCTTTTCTGGTTCCACACAAATTTAAGAGCTGTTTGTTCCAATTCTTTGGAAAATGTCATTGGTATTTTGATCGGGATAGCATTGAAAGTGTAGATTGCTCTGGGTAG
>NC_048238.1:88427225-88586242 GCF_002007445.2 Ailuropoda melanoleuca | reverse complement strand
TTGTCCACAATAGCTAAATCGTGGAAGGAGCCGAGATGCCCTTCAACAGATGACTGGATTAAGAAGCTGTGGTCCATATATACAATGGAATATTACTCAGCTATCAAAAATAACAATTTCTTAACATTTGCTTCAACATGGATGGGACTGGAGGAGATAATGCTAAGTGAAATAAGTCAAGCAGAGAAAGACAATTATCATATGGTTTCTCTCATCTATGGAACATAAGAACTAGGAAGATCGGTAGGAGAAGAAAGGGATAAAGAAAGGGGGGTAATCAGAAGGGGGAATGAAGCATGAGAGACTATGGACTCTGAGAAACAAACTGAGGGCTTCAGAGGGGAGAGGGTGGGAGAATGGGATAGGCTGGATGGGTAGTAAGGAGGGCACGTATTGCATGGTGCACTGGGTGTTATACGCAACTAAGGAATCATCGAACTTTACATCAAAAGCCAGGGATGTACTGTATGGTGACTAACATAATATAATAAAAAAAATTATTATAATAAAAAAATGCTATGAATGAAAAAAAAAGAGTCTGTTTCTTGGTTTGCCCCTCTCTCTCTTCTTTTTTTTCCCTTTGCCCATTTGTTTTGTTTCTTAAACTCCACATATGAGTGAAATCATATGGTATTTGTCTTTCTCTGACCTACTTCCTTTAGCGTTATACTCTCTAGATCCCCCCCATGTCACTGCAAATGGCAGGATTTCATTCTTTTTATGGCTGCATAATATTCCATCCTTTATATACATCACATCTTCTTTACCCATTCTTCTATTGATGGACACTAGAGGTGCTTTCCTAATTTGGTTATCGTAGATAATGCTACTATAAACACAGGGGGCATGTATCCCTATGAATTACTGTTTTTGCATTTCAGGGGCAAATACCCAGTAGTACAACTGCAGGATCATAGAGCACTTCTATTTTTAACTTTTTGAGGAGCCTCCATACTGTTTTCCAGAATGGCTGAACCAGTGTGCATTCCTACCAACAGTGAAAGAGGGTTTCTTTTTCTTCACTTCCTCACCAACACTTTTTTCTTGTGTTTTTTATTTTAGCCATTTTGACCAGTGTGAGGTGGTATCTCATCATAGGCAGAAGAAATGAACAGAAATTTCTCTGAAGAAGACATCCAGATGGCCAACAGACACATGGAAAGATGCTCAACATCACTCATCATCAGGGAAATGCAAATCAAAACTACAATGAGTTGTCGCCTGACACCTGTTTGCCCATTTTTTAATCAGGTTTTTTCTGTGCTGTTGAGATGTAGGAGTTCCCTATGTATTTTGGATATTAAACCCTAATAAAATATATGATTTGTAAATATTTTCTCCCATTCCATAGGTTGCCTTTTCACTCTAGTTCCTTTTCAGTGCAGAAGCTTTTTTAGTTTGATATACTCCCAACTGGAGTAGGAGCTAAGAGAAAGAGCAAGTACCAATGGGCAAATGCCTTTATTGGGAGTCTGGATGGAGTATACAAACAAAAGACATAAAGTGATTTCATTGGTGTGTTTGAATGTCACTTAGTCACAGTTGGGAAAGGGAATGAAGGAACTTAAGCCAGAGACCAGCCTTATTACACTGGTGCACCTGGTCACCTGGACAAGGTGCTCAAGCCTGTCTGTGGGAATGTTGATGCAGATGGAAATTATGATTTTTTAAAACTTAGAAGTGTTATTCTTGTGTGTTAAACCTTTGTTGCCATCACAGAGATAAATGACACTTGGTCATGCTGTATTATCCTTTTTAATATGCTGTTGAATTCTGTTTGCTGGTATTTTTTTGAGAATTTTTGCATTTACATTCATAAGGGATACTGCCCTGTAGTATTCTTTTCTTCTAGTGTTTTTTCTGGCTTTGATATCACAGTAATACCACCCCCATAAAATGAGATTGGAAATACTCTGTCCTCTTCAATTTTTTGGAAGAGTTTGAGAAGGACTGGCATTAAATCTTCTTTAAATGTTTGGTAAAATTTACCAGTGAAGCCATCTGGACCTGGGCTTTTCTTTGTTGAGAGCTATTCAGTTACTGATCCAATCTCCTTACTAGATTTAGGAATGTTCAAATTTTCTACTTCTTCATGATTAAGTCTTCATAGTTATATATTTCCAGGAATTTATGCATTTCTTTTAGTTTGGTCAATTTGTTGGCATATAACTGTTCACAGTAGTCTCTTTTAATGCTTTTTTATTTCTGTGGCATCAGCTATAATGTCTCCTCTTTCATTTCTGATTTTATTTGAGATTTTATTTTTCTTAATCTAACTTTATCAATTTTGTTTATCTTTTTAAAAAACCAACTCAGTTTCATTTATTTTTCCATTGTTTTTCTATTCTCTATTTCCTTTATTTCTGCTCTTTTGTTATTTCCAACAGCTTTAGGCTTAGTTCTTCTTTTTCTATTTCCCTGAGGTGTAGAGTTAGATTGAGAGTTTTCTTTTATTGTAGACATATATGGCTATAAACTTACTGCTATAGTATTGCTTTTGCTGCATCCATAAGTCTTAGTATGTTGTATTTTCATTTTCATTTATCTCAAGGTATTTTCTAACTTCTCTTTTGGTTCTTCTTTGACCCATAGGTTATTCAAGAGTGTGTTGTTTAATTTTGACATATTTGTGAATTTTCCAGTTTTCTTTCTGCTCTTGATTTCTAGTTTTCATTACATTGTAGTTGGAAAAGATACTTGGTATGATTTCAATCTTCTTAAATTTGTTAAGACTTGTTTTGTGATCTAATATGTGATTTATCCTGGAGAAATGTTCCATGTGTGCTTGAGAGTACGTATTCTGCTGTTAGGCAGAATGTTCTTTATATATGTTTATAAGGCCTGTTTGGTCTTTAGTATTGTTCAAGCACTCTGTTTCCTTATTGACCTTCTGTCTGTATGTTCTATCCATTATTGAAAGTGGGATATCGATATCTCCTACTATTATTGTGTTACTATCTATTTCTCCCTTCAGTTCTGTTACTGTTTGCTTCATATACTTAGGTACTCTGATGTTGAGTGCATGTATATTTATAATTGTTATATCTTTTCAGTGAACTGACCCTTTTATCTTTATATTATGTCCTTCTTTGTCTCTTGTGACAGTTTTGGGCTTAGTGTCTATTTTGTTTGATGTAAATGTAGCCTGCTTTCTTTTGGTTGCCATACTCATAGAATAAAATGGAATATTTCTTGATTTTTATTCATTCAGCCACTCCATGTCCACTTTTGTTTGGAAAGTTTAATCCATTTAATCCATTTATATTTAAATTATCAATAGGAAAGAACTTACTATTTACTATGATCATTTACTACTGTCTTTTTAAGTGTTTTCTATTAGTCTTGTAGTTCTTTTGTCTTTTCCTCTCTTGCTGTCTTCCTTTATATTTCATTGATTTTTTTTTGTTGTGACATGCTTTGATTTCTTCCTCTTTTTCTTTTGTATATTTTCTATAGGTATTTTCTTTGTGGTTACCATGGGGCTTACATAAAGCATCTTATAGTTAGAACAGTTACAATCTATTTTAAGCTGGTAACAATTTAGGTTCAGTTGCATACAAAAACTACACTTTTATTTCTCTCCTCCTCCA
Organism: Ailuropoda melanoleuca; assembly: GCF_002007445.2. NCBI lineage: Eukaryota > Metazoa > Chordata > Mammalia > Carnivora > Ursidae > Ailuropoda > Ailuropoda melanoleuca. The sequence goes on along the minus strand of NC_048238.1, from coordinate 88,582,652 downwards.
ACATTCTATGTTACGTATATTACATCTTTCTATGTTATGTATTCATTAACATATTTTTATAGGTAGTTATTTTTTATTCTTTTAATTTCTATGCCAGAATTAAAAGTGATTTATGCATCACTGTTACAGTATTACAGTATTCTGTATTTGTCTATATATTTACCTTTACCAATGAGCTTTATACTTTCATATCTTTCGTGTTACTCTTTAGCATATTTTTATTCCAACCTCAAGGACTCTCTTTAGCATTTCTTGTAAGGCAGATCTAGTGGTGAACTCCCTCAGCTTTTGTTTGTCTGGGAATGTCTTTATCTCTCTTTCATTTTTAAAAGACATTTTTGCCAAGTATGATATCCTTGGATGGCAGGTATTTTAATTTCAGCACTTTGAATATATCATCCTGCTTTCCTCTGGCCTGCAAAATTTCTGCTGAGAAATCCACTGATAGTCTTATGGGGATTTCCTTTTACATGATGAGTTGTTTTTATCTTGCAGTTTTCAAAACCCTTTGTCCTTGAATTTTGACAATTTAATTATAATATGTCCCAGTGTGGTCTTTTTTTTTTAGGGTCAAGTGGTATTCTTGAATCTGGATACCGATTTCCTTCCCTAAATTTGGAAATTTTTTGGCTATTATTTCTTTAAATAATCTTTCTGACCCTTTCTCTTTTCCTTCTGGGACTCCTGTAATGTGGAGTCTCATCAGTCCCTTCGGCTTTCTTAACATTTTTTTCATTCTTTTTTATTTATCGCTCTTTTGACTGCATAATTTCAAGTGGCTTATCTTTCAGTTCACTAATCCTTTCTTCTACTTGATCAAGTCTGCTCTGGAACCCATATAGTGAATTTTTCTGTTCAGTTATTACATTCTTCAGCTTCCAAATTTCTGTTTGGTTCTTCTGTATATTTTCTCTTTTGTTGAAATTCTTATTCTGTTCATGCAATATTTTCCTGAGCTCACTGAGCATCTTCACAACAGTTGTTTTTAATTCTTATATTCAGGTAATTCACATACCTCCATTTCTTTAGAGTCAGTCTCTGGAAATTTATTTTGTTCCTTTGTTTGAACAGTTTTTCTCTATTTCTTAATATTCCTTGTAACTTTGTGTCAGTATCCATAAATTTGAGAAAAAAAAAACAAAACCAGCTACCACTCACAGGATTCATAGACTGACTTCAAACAGGGAAAGACCTTCACCAATCAACTTGGATAGAGATTCTGAGGGCCTCTCAAACCATTTTTGTGGATGTGCCTTCTCCATCCTTATATTGTAGATTCTTCATTAGTGGAATTTGTTTCTTTTTTCAGGAGCCTGCAATCTCCTGTTCCTTCTAGTATTTTTCTGCTGTACCACGGTCCCTTTGAACCACAGAGTAGCAACATACCACCTACCTCTTTTTTGTTCTCAGTGGTCCCCAGGCATCTATAATATGCTATGTCCCATCTACATCCTAAGTTAGGTAGGACAGAAACCAGTCCCTTGTGCAGCTTTCCAAAAAAACAGAACATTGTATACTTGCTCCACTCTTTTTCCCCCTGAGGGAAAGTCCACTGAGCTATATTCTCTGACTAGTTTACCACAGGTCCTCTGGAACAGTAACATGAAGCCCAGTTCTAAATAGTTCTCAGTGTCCTCAGGCATCTACAGTATGTCTGGTCCTGTCCACACCTGAGACAGGTGAGACAGAAACCCATCTCCTGGATCACTCCCAAAAAAGCTGGAATGTTGTATGCATGTTCCATTCTTCCTCCCAATGATGTGGTACTGTGCCAGGGAGAAAGAGTATGGTGACATCTTACAAATTTTCCTACTGACTTCATTGTGGATGATTTTGCACTTGCTTAGGGTACAGGAGCCTCTTAATCGGTTTCTGATTTCTCACAAAGGGAAACAGTCCATGTATTGTTGAATTGGTGTCTCTATGAAAGGAAAAAGGGCCTGGTGCTTACTATCCTGCCATCGTGCTGTTATCACTTCCATGCATCTTGACTGGTAAGATGCAGATAGAATTATTTGGGAATATTATTTTCATTCCAGTGGAATTAAAAGAGACTTCAAAAGTACTATGCTAAATTAGATTTTTCTAGGATCCAAATGCATGTTTGTCATGTTCTTTTTAACAGCAATCAAAACACTTAAATTTTGTCTTCCTACTTTAACAAACCAACTTCACCATAGAATGTCCTAGCTAGGTCTCCTCTAATTTTAGTCTAGTTCACTTTAGTAGTTTAGTCATTTATTTAGTCACTCACCCATTCATTTACCCTTCCATTAATTCATATATTAACATTCTGCACTTTAGTGAGAAGGCTTAGGAGAAATACAGAGTCCAGAGAGGTAAGCATACTATGACCCAATTCCAACACAACTCACTACCTGTTTTTATTGAAGTGTTATTTGAATACAGCCAAGATTATTCATATTATCTAAGCCTACCTTCATGGTACAATGGCAGAGTTAAGTAGTTGTTATCATGACCATATAGCCTACAAAGCCTAAATATTCACTATCTGGTCCTTCACAGAAAAATTTTGCCTACCTCTGCCATATGCTATAGTTAGTTCTCATCATTGGCTTGTATAGACATTCTTCTTTATATAAAATAATGGTATTTCTACTAAATGTTTCAGTTTAAATTATATTTTTGTGAATTGAAACCTGTTACAGGAACTCCATCTCTAAGTTTTGTTATCTATGAAGGAATCCTTTTATAGAACAAATAATACATTGCACATGTTCTACTAGATTTAAAGTAGCACCCAGATAGGACGGGTTGGCATGCCAGTGGAATGGCATCAAAGAGCATTTTCTTCTTAAAAACAAGATATGTATTTTATAATCCACTAGCTAAAAAGTTTCCATTTTGAAAATAGGATATACACAGAAACACCATATACCAGAAGCTGAGATTTTAAATTATGACCATACAGTTTTAAATAGTGGAATACTTGGTGTTCATTTTAAACCTAATTGTGATTATTTCTTGGTATCCTGTTCTATTTCTTTTAAACTTGTATTTTTATATAACAGGTTGTTTTTAAAGTAAGTTGAAATTTTACCTTTACTTATATTTGTATACACATCATGCACTTTATACATATAAATATATTTTGCATGAGTAACTGCAAACCAGAGCCTTGTTTCTAACATGTGTATTATTTTAGTATTTTATCTAAGAACCTTCCAAAATCTTCCTATAACTGTATTATGTTACTTTTTAAAATTTTCTAAAATGTACTTATTTTAAATAAAGATACCTTTATGAGTAATAAAATGTATTTTATTCAATCATATGTATATGTTAAATAGAAGAAATAAATTCAATAATCAACAAGATGTTATTCAGCAGCTATTGTAGTAGAAATCATTGAGACATGTGGCTTTATCCATTTTCTGATGCTCTAGTTATAAATGGGAAAAAAACTAAATTCAGTATTTCTCAGAAGTTACATAGCATTATTGATTTATAAATAAATATCCAACTTTTATTAACAAAGCTAATCAGCTTCTCTTTTGATTTTTTTTTTTAAAGATTTTTTATTTATTTATTAGACAGAGATAGAGACAGCCAGCGAGAGAGGGAACACAAGCAGGGGGAGTGGGAGAGGAAGAAGCAGGCACATAGCTGAGGAGCCTGACGTGGGGCTCGATCCCACAATGCCGGGATCACGCCCTGAGCTGAAGGCAGACGCTTAACCGCTGTGCCACCCAGGCGCCCCTCTCTTTTGATTTTTATTCTAAGTAATTAGGTCATAGNCCCACAATGCCGGGATCACGCCCTGAGCTGAAGGCAGACGCTTAACCGCTGTGCCACCCAGGTGCCCCTCTCTTTTGATTTTTATTCTAAGTAATTAGGTCATAAAATGACTTTGTCTACATAATTGGAAAAAACATAGTGTTCGACCATTTAAAAGTGTATAGTCATGGGGCGCCTGGGTGGCACAGCGGTTAAGCGTCTGCCTTCGGCTCAGGGCGTGATCCTGGCGTTCCGGGATCGAGCCCCACATCAGGCTCCTCTGCTATGAGCCTGCTTCTTCCTCTCACTCTCCCTGCTTGTGTTCCCTCTCTTGCTGGCTGTCTCTATCTCTGTCGAATGAATAAATAAATAAAATCTTTAAAATAAAATAAAATAAAATAAAAGTGTATAGTCATGATTAATAGTCTCAGCTTCTTATGTATAATGCTTATCCATATATCCTATTTTCAAAACACGGAATATGTCATTTTTAATAGTGAATTTTAAAACACATATTTTATGGGTTTTTTTTAAGATTTTAATTTATTTGACACTGAGACAGCCAGTGAGAGAGAGAGCCAGTGAGAGAGAGACAAGCGGGGGAGTGGGAGAGGAAGAAGCAGGCTCCCAGCAGAGGATCCTGATGTGGAGCTCGATCCCCCAACGCTGAGATCATGCACTGAGCCGAAGGCAGACACTCAATGACTGAGCCACCCAGGCACTCCCACATATTTTATGTTTTAAACATCAAAGTGTTTCAGTGACACACCAAGACACCTCTAATTGTGTGCTACCATACAGAAGTTCTCTTTTTACAATTTAAAACCTTCAGAATGTATGCCACTATACTTAAAACATATATATTTCTGCTTATATAAAGGATGGATGCCTCCAGTCTTCCTAGTTCTTTATTTTAATAAGCATAAAATAACAGAGTAAATTCAAGTGACCATGGACATCTTTTATTTTACAAAGAAATGTTTCTTTGTTAGAAATTCTGTGTGCTTTCACAAAATAATTCTTATGGTGAGAACAACAGCCACAGTGGCAATCCATTAATTTAGTGCCTATTCTGCTTTTATTAAGCTCAGCTAATTCAGATAGCCAGTACAAGATTTGGTCCCAATCTGAACCTATTGAAACTACTTACGCAAGTGATAAGAGAGTAAGTCAAAGGTTGTCTTATTTTTAAGGTGGTTCACTCACCATCTTCATTATTCCAACAACACAAGCAGATTTAATTTACCTTAATTTAATTTCAGCAGTAACAAATATGAGGACCTACTCTGTACACTATGTAAGAAGATACTATATTGGGCACTACCAGTTGTAGATAAGTAAAAAGCAATCTCTGTGAATTTGACCTTTAGAAAACAATAAAATGCCAATGTCCAAACAGCTATAATATATGGCAAACCATACAACCTATTATTTAAGTGGTAGAGTGCTGGAGGGATTCAGAGAAGGAAGAGAGGGCATCTGACTGAGGAATCCTGAGATATTTTATGATTGAAGTACCTTTAAAATAAGCCATATCTGATTAAATTAAATAATATATTACAGAAATACATATTTAATGTCTGTTTCCCTAAGCAGAATTTAAATTTCATGAAAACCATGACCATGTCTGTCTTGTACCCAGCACAGTGCCTACAACATAGTAGGCATTCAATAATTGTTGAATGAATAATATATGAGTTAAAAGGCAAATAAAAAGATTAAAGTAATATGATACATTCTAGTAATACTAGAAGAAAATAACAGAGCTTTACATAATTATTGTAGGGAATTTCCTTTAAGAGTAACCATAAAATAGAGGGAGCATATGTTCTAGATCAAGACTGCCTGGGTTTCCACCTTGACTCTCATTTATAAGCTGTGTAACCTCAGAAGAGTTACTGAGTTTCTCTGTGCCTGACTTTCCTCATCTGTAAAATGAGAACATTAATGGTACGGAACCCATATATCTACTGAGAGGTTAAATGAGATAATGCTAGTATAATACCAACAGGGCCTGGCATATAGTAAGCACTCAATAAATGTTAATTATTATCATTACTGCTTCTGGCACTACTAACTACTACCACTGTTATTAAATATCATAAACTATTCTTAAGGGCCAAGGATCCAAAGATAGATAACACTGCTCCACAGATTTTCTGGGAAAGAGACAAGGAAGTAAGTAATTACAACAAATATTAGCTGCTATTTTTTGAAGACTAAAAAATGGATATTCATATTAATTATTTTGACTAATATAATGTTGCCATACCTGTCATGCACAGACCACCAATCTTCAAGGATTTTAGCCCCAATTAAGTATGCTTGTTGCTAAAAACAAAACTGCATATCCTAGAAGAGAACACAGGAAGTAACTTCTTTGACATCAGCCATAGCAACTTCTTACTAGATACGTCTCCTGAAGGAAGGGAAACAAAAGCAAAAATAAAGTACTGAGACTTCATCAAAATAAAAAGCTTCTGCATAGGGAAGGAAAAATCAACAAAACTAAAAGGGACCATACAGAATGGGAGAAGATATTTGCAAATGACATATCTGATAAAGGGTTAGTATCCAAAATATATAAAGAACAAATAAAACTCGACACTCAAAAAACAAATAATCCAGTTAAAAAATGGACAGAAGACATGAATAGACATTTCTCCAAAGAATACTTCTAGATGTCCAAAAGACACATGAAAAGATGCTCGACATCACTCATCATCAGGGAAATACAAATCAAAACTACAATGAGATATTACTTCACACCTGTCAGAATGGCTAAAATTAACAACACAGGAAACATCAGGTGTTGGCAAGGATGTGGAGAAAGGGGAACCCTCTTACACTGTTGGTGGGAATGCAAACTGGTGCAGCCATTCTGAAAAACAGTATGGAGGTTCCTCAGAAAGTTAAAGATAGAAGTACCTACAATCCAACAATTGCACTATTAGGTATTTACCCAAAGGATACAAAAATACTGATTGGAAGGGATATGTACATCCTGATGTGTACGGCAGCATTATCAACAATAGACAATTCATGGAAAGAACCCAACTGTCCATTGACTGACTGACTGATGAATGGATAAAGAAGAGGTCTCATGCACGTGCACACACACACACACACACACACAATGGAATATCATTCAGCCATAAAAAGAATGAAATCTTGCCATTTGAAACAATGTGGATGGAGCTAGAGAGTATTATGCTAAGTGAAATAAGTCAGTCAGAGAAAGACAAATACCATATGATTTTACTCACGTGGAATTTAAAAAACAAAAGAAATGAACATAGAGGGAAAAAAGAAAGAGCCAAACCAAGAAATGCCTCTTAAATATAGAGAACAAACTGATGGTCACTAGAATGGAGGTCGGTGGGGACAGGTTAAATAGGTGATGGGATTAAGGAGTGTACTTGCTGTGTTGAGCACTAAGTACTGTATGTAAGTGTTTAAGCACTAAATCACACAACCGAAACATAATACACTGGAGGTTAGCTAATTGGAATTTAAATAAAAATTTGGAGAAAGAAAAAAAAAGAGTATTTGAAGCCCAAATCCCTTCCTTATCCAAACTTGGTAGATGCCTGCCACGTCTATTCTCACCCCAACAGAAGTCTGGGGTTTTATTAAATGGAGAAATCTCTGAACTGCAAGAGGCCAGGCACATATCCTCACCCCAACGCTAACCCTAACTCATAACCCCTAATTCCTAACCCATAACACTAATCCTAACCATAGCCCTAAACTTAACCCTCTGGAGAGGTCTCTGAACTACAGGCAGGATAATAAGCACATACCCTCACACTGTCCCTAACCCAACCCTAACCATTCTTCTGGCCCTAAACCAACCCTAGATATGAGGAAAAAAGGAAAAGATTATATTTACATATATATATATATATATATATATATATTCAGTCATCAAAAAATGGAATCTTGCCATTTACAATGACGTGGATGGAGCTAGAGAGTGTTATGCTAGCAAAATAAGTCAGTCAGAGGAAGACAAATACCATAGGACTTCATATGGAATTTAAGAAACAAAAAAATGAGCAAAGGGGGGGGGAAGCAACAGAGACGCAAACCAAGAAAGAGACTCTTAACTATAGAGAATACACTGATGGTTACCAGAGGAGAGCTGGTTGGGAAGATGGGTGAAACAGGTGATGGGGATTAAGGAGGGCACTTGTTGTGATAAGCACTGGGGGTTGTATGGAAGTGTTGAATCACTATATTGTACACCAGAATCTAGTATTACACTATATGATAACTAACAGGAATTAAAATTAAAAACTTAAAGAAAAAAAAAGGAAAACTGCATAGTTTGCTTCAACAATTCAAAAGCAATTCTACAGTTTGCATTTTTTTCAGAATCATAATTCAATGATCAGTTATCAAGTATGAGAACACCTGTTAATAGACTTCCTGGTTTGCCAAAACTAAAGGAAACCAAAACTGAGATTTACAGAGAGATAATCTGTTATAGGAACATATTTAGGGTTAATCTATTAATTTATTTGAATAAATAATTAATTGTGAACATGTTAGCATTAAGACTACCCATCTTGGGTATAACTAACTTAATAATGAAATAAACTGAAACAAAATTGATGTAATGAATAAATATCACATTATTTTATAAAGTCAATTCTAAAAAGAGACTCCAGGGAGAAATAACTATGACTATTAAATTACATTTAACAAAGTTATCATAAATAAATGAAATTATTTGTCAAAAGCATTATATATCCATTGTTATTCCTTTATTCATTTTAGGAGGAGAGGGAGCAAATTAAACACTACACAGCATGTGTTTATATGTCTGTGTGTGTCTGTGTGTGTACATAAAACACATATATGGAAATAAAGATTTACATGCTCTTTATTCTAGATCATGCTGAGAAATACCTAACGTGGTTACAGTAAATATTATATAAGTTCCTTTAAAATTAACAAGTGGAAATCTATCCCATTATTTGACAAGAAATTAAAACTCTAGGATTTTAGTTAGTTGAAAACATGAGTATATCTGTCTTCAGTTATTCCTTCCAATGAAAGATTTTTAACTTTTCATCAGTAAACTTGATCACAAAGTCCTACCAATTTTCAGGAAAAACACAAAGTAATTTTTTGCACTGAAGGAAAGCTAAAACATTGGCAGGGGAAAAAAACAGCACATCATATTATAGAATTTGGAATATTTCCTTATAACGATACAAGTTTCTCTGTTGATTCTGTTATGGGAATGTAGTAGTAAGCCCTGTGTTGCTTTTTGGATAAAAATATTGAAATAGCAAAAGGAAATGTGGGCTTGGGAGAAAATGAAGTAGTCTGTTTAGTAATGCTACTTTGTATCTAGGAACCTCCTGATCAATCATCAGAACGTGAAACTTAGACTGGCTGCTATTGTTGGAAATCTTGGGATTTTGGAACATTTGGTCATTGTACAAGGAAAACAGAAGGAAATAAGCCCAAAGGGAAAAGAGGTTTTAGTGTTTAGATAATCTATCTAGCTCTAAAAGTTCAGGTGTTTCCCCCAATTTGGTGTGAAAATGCACCAATTATATATTTTCATTTTTTCCACTTTTTATTTTCAAATAATTTTAGACTTACAGAAGAGCTGCAAAAACATATTTAATGTCTTCACTCAGCTTGTTAATGTCCTTATATACCCATAGTAAAATCATTAAAACTAAGAATTAACTTTGGTACACTACTAGTAACTAAACTACAGATTTTGGATTTAACCAGTTTTTCCAATAATGCCTTTTTAATCTTTTAATTTTAGAATTTGTAATCGTCGGGATGGCTAGGTGGTGTAGTTGGTTAAGCATCTCACTCTCGGTTTCGGCTCAGGTCATGATCTCAGGGTTGTGCGATCAAGCCCTGTGTTGGGCTCCACAGTAAGCACAGAGTCTGCTTGGGATTCTCTCCCCTTCCCTCTGCCCCCCCATGCACACTCTCTCTGTCTCTCTTAAATAAATAAATCTTTTTAAAAAAATCAGCATTCCCCTAACAACTAATGATGCTGCACATCTTTCATGTGCCTGTGGGCCGTCTGTATACCTTCTTCAGAGAAAAGTCCACCTGGATCTTTTGTCCATTTTATGACTAGGTTATTTGTATGTTTATGGTTGAGTTGTAAGAGTCCTTTATATATTCTGGACATAAATCCCTTCTCAGATAAATCATGAGGAAATATTTCCTCCCATTCTATAGGCTGTCTTCACTTTCTTGATAATGTCCTCTGATCAGCACCCTGGTGGTCTAGTGGCTAGGATAATGTCCTTTGAAGCACACAAGTTTCCAATTTTGATGAAGTCCAATTATCTATTTCTTTGTCTTTTATTGATTGTCCCTTTGGTGTCATAACTTAAAAACTGTGAGCTAATCCAAGGTCATGGATATTTATATCCGTTTTTTTCCTAAGAATTTTATAGCCTTAACTCTTGCATTTAGGTCCATTTTGAGTTACCTTTTGTCTATGGTGTGAGGGAGGAGTTAAAGTTCATTCTTATAGCACCATTTGTTGAAAAGACTATCCTTACCCCCACTAAATAGTCTTGGCACCCTTGTCAAAAAGCAGCTGATCATAAATGCATGAGTTTATTTATGGACTCCCAATTCTGTTCCATTTATCTGTATGTCTGTCCTTACAACAATAACACACTGCCTTGATTACTACAGGTTTACATTAAGTTTTGAAATTGTTAAGTGTGAGTCCTCCAAGTTAGTTGTTGTTGTTGCTGTTGTTGTTGTTGTTGTTGTTGTTTTGGCAAGATCTTTCTGCACCTTGCATTTTCATATGAATTTTAAGATCAACTTATCATTTCTGCAAATTATTGACTCCTTAGATCAATTTTGGGAGTATTTACACATTTAAAACACTTAATCTTCCAGTCCATGAAAATGATGTATACTTCTTTCTCCTCTGTTTGCTTCTGAGATTTTCTCTCTCAGAGAAAATGTTGAGTTTGCACAGTTTTACTGAGAACTAAGTGTGTCTATTTGTCAGGGTTCTCCAGAGAAAGAGTAAACATAAATATAGATCTTGGATACCTATATATCTATTTATAGATATCTAGATAGATATCTGTCTATCTAGAGAGAAACAGAGAGAGAGAGAGAAAGGAAAGATATTTATTTTAAGGAATTGGCTCATGTGATTGTAAGGGCAGAGAAGTCTTAAATCTTGAGGGCAGGCTAGCAGGATGGATATTCTAGCAAGAGTTGATGTTGCAGTCTTGACCTCAAAGTTTGGAAACTACAGCAAAATTTCTCCTTTGCAGTCTGAAGGCGGAATTCCTTCCTCTTCAGGGGATCTCAGTCTTTGCTCCTACAGCCTTCGATTGATTGAATGAGGCCCACCCACATTGTGATACGTAATCTGTTTTACTCAGAATCTACTGATTTAAATTTAATCACATCTAAAAAAAAATACCATCGCAGAAACATCTAGACTAGATGCTGCTTGACAAAACAACTGAGCACTATAGGCAAGCCCAGGTTGACATACAAAATTAACCATTACAGTGTGATTTTCTCTTATTTTTTTTGGCATTTCACTGGGCTTTTAAAATCAATGGCTCAGTGCTTTTCATCAGTTTTAGAAAATCTTCAGCTATTACCTCTTTAAAAATTGCTTATGCTTCATTTCTTTCCTCTTTTCAATATGAGCCTCCATTACCATATGTGTTAGACTTTCAGTATCTCTTATGCCCCTTACATTCTGTGTGTGTTAGGAATTATTTTGTCTCTCTCTTCTTCAGTCTAGGTATTTATATGACATATTCCATTTCCCTAAGTAACTCTTCAGCTGAGTCTAATCTTCTCAAGCCATCCATTGAGTTGATTTAGTTCACTGTATTTTTTAAATTTAAAATTTTTTATTTGGTTCTCTTTTATAGTTTTTGGTTTTCTGTTTATTTTTACTGTTTATTCTCCTTTATCTTAATATGCAGGTATTTTAAAGTTTGGTTTTCATAATTTCATGAGTAGAATTTTCCATGTTTCTCTCTTTGTTCTGTATTGTTTTTCTTTTGTTAATTTGGTTTTGGTCACTCTGTCTCATTATCTTCATGTGCCTGGTTTTTTATTGAGGGCTAGCTATTGTATATTAACATCATAAAAAAGATATTGAAGTCTGAGATGATGCTGTCTTCCTCCACAGAAGATTTGAATTTGCTTCTGGGAAAAAGGCTAGGATACTATAACTACAGATCAATGTAATCCAGTTATAGAGCGCAACATTTTTTGAAGCATACTTTCAGTACCTAAGAGTGCCAGAGTATTTCTGGCTCACCCTTAATCTAAATTATAGTTCTTTGGAGTCTCAACCTCAAGTATAAAGGATTTATAAGGTTTCCCACTCCTTGGTGAGCCCTAGAGATTCCTGCAACCTGTGCTCAACTTCTCAGCCTCTCAACAGCCTCTTCCAATATCAGCTAATATCCTTTGGGGAAAAGCTGAGCCAAAGCAGAATTGGTTTGGATGTCTCTTTGTTCTCCCAGTTCCTGACTCCATAATTCTTCAATATCAGTTAGCTTTCTTATGTCCTCAAATAGATTTTTTAAAAACATTTTGTTCATGTCTTCTGGTTGTTCACAGTAGAACAGTTGATCAGCATTACCTAGTCTGCCACAGGAGATGGAAGCTACCCTAAATATGACCCTAATGAAACTTTTCAAACTTCTTACAGCCACTATGTTGGAACTTGATTGTTTTCTCCTTTTCCTGCCCTAAAGTTCAATTATTACCCAAAAATAGGGCAAGAGAGAAAGGAGAAAAATGAAAAATAATGCACAACCTGGATAAATCCTTTGAACAATCAAGAATTAAGTCATTTTATATTAAAAATAAAATGTGCCTTAATTAAACTGAGGTAATAACTGTGATGAATACCAAACACTAATTATTTCTAAAACTTTGCTTTATTACTAAACTTTTTATTGATTAGTCCCTTCTTTCCCCCCGATCTAAATGCTACTTCTGTCATATACCAATTTCTTATTTATGTGTACTTCTGTTCTACTGATTCCTCTCTCTTCCTCTCTTCTCTCTCTCTCCCCCCACCCCAATATTACACTGTTTTTGTTTGCATCTTTATAATATGCCTAAGAAACTGGTGGCTACAATGGACCCCTCTTCAAATTGTTTTGATAATTCTTCACCATTTTTCTATGGATCTGTGAAAAACCTAGTTGTCATTTGGAATATAACTGCACTAAATTTTAGAAGTAAATTTGAGAAGAACTGAAACCTTGATAATATTGTATCCTTGCTTTTCACCATTATGTATATCTTTAGTTTACACTATATTTTGGACATTTAATAAATAGGTTTTTGGTAGATACCATTGATGGGGTTATAGAATTTCTGAGTTTTCTATGATTGGATGTTAATTTTATTAGAAGCTTTTCTGTATCTATTAAGATGATACTATTTTGTTTCTCTTCTCCTCTATTAATTTTATTAGTACATTTTCTAATATTAAATCATCCTTAATTTCTGGAAAAAATATACTTGAATTACTTTTTAAAATATGCTGTTGGATTATGTTTACTAATATACTACTCAATATTTTTGCATCTATGTTTCTGATATTGGTCTGTTATTGTCCTTTACTGTTCTTATCAATATAGTGTATCGGGGTTATAAAATTCTCATAAAATTAGGAGAAACACTCATTTTTTTCTATTTCCTGGCACTGTTTGAATAAAGAAAAGGATTATCTGTACTGGGAGGGTTTGCAAAACATGCCTTTTTACACCCACTAGACTTTGGGGAAGGAGGAACTTCGTAATGTTAATTCAGTAGATTTAATGTTTGTAGGACTATTCTGAGTGTTTGAGTAAATTGATCTTATTTTGAAAATATGTATTTACCTGGAAAATTTTCTTACTTCATCTTGGTTTTCTATTTTAGTGAAATGAGAAATATTGTTATTAACTTCAAACATTCCTACCAAAGCTATACAATGGCCCCCTTTCCATGCTAATACTATTTAATTGTGTCTTCTATTTGTTAACAATATTGCCAGAAGTCCCTATATCTTAATAATTATTTCAAATATACAGTATTTCAATTTTTAATCCTGTTGTTTCTTTGTCTTTTCTTTGATTTAATATCTGCTTTCCTACTTATGATTTTCTTCTATTTTTTTGGCTTTATACTAATGTTCTTTGTCTCACTTTTAAAGTGAATACTTGCCTCAGTGATTTTCAATCTTTCTTCTTTTCAAATACATTTATTTCAGGCTATAAATGTCCCTATAAATATTGGTTTTTTCTGCATTCTACAAGTTTTGATTTAGAGTGATTCCATTGTTCTTCAGTTTTAAGTTTGATAATCTCAATTATGGTTTCTTATTTGGATCTTTATTTAGAAATTTCTTCCTTTTGGTGTTTCTAATTTCCACATATGGCAGTTGCACATTCAAGCTTTATTTGGGTGACATGTTGACAGGTCTGCAGGCATGCAGGGAACTCCCTCACAGCATGAGACTGCCCAAAGGTTTTGGTGATGGTGGTGGCTACCATCCTGAAGGGGATGAGGGCAAGGGAACTCCAGGGTAAGGGGGAAATCAGAGATGGGTCTCATTTGTCTAGGTGATGTACCTCAGCAGCACTGCAGGGAGTCTTTGAGTCAGAGAGCTCTGAAGGGCAACAGTGGCTAAGAGCTTTACAGTTGCAGGATTTGTCTTATCAATGGTTAACATGTCTTGTAGTTTCACAGGGTATGCAAAGCAGGCAGACTCTAAATGGCTAAATATCTGCTTATTGGGGGTATGTTTAAAACAATTAGATGTTCAGGGGCAACTGGGTGGCACAGTCAGTTAAGGTCCGACTCCTGATTTTGGCTCAGGTCATGATCTCAGGGTCCCGAAATCGAGCCCCACATGGGGCTCCATGCTCATCAGGAAGTCTGCTTGAGATTCCCTCTCCCTCTCCCTCTGCCCCTCTCCCCAATCTCCCTCTCTCTCAAAAATAATAAATAAATAAATCTTTAAAAAAAACAATTAGATGTGTAAAAATTTGAGTTTAGTGCCCAAGGGAATTTGAGCTAATGGATCTCACCCTGCTGTGTAGGAATAAACAACCTAGGGGACAATATACAGAGGCCATCTTTGGTTCATTTATATAACATGTAAAATAAAGAAGTGTGCACTAGTCCAATATAGCATGTTGCTTGAACTGCTAGGCTTATTTTTTTTACCAATGGAGCGTTATGCTGAAATAATTTGTATTTCAAGTATACTGGGCTAATTCCTAAAGAACTCTTTTAAACTCTACTACCAATTTCACAATAAGTGGTAACAGAGTAGTAACTGGCAGCCTGTGGCCAAGACCCGGGCTTCCTATATGAGCCAAAATCCCTAAAATATACGATATTTGAGGGAAATGGAAACTTGGAGCTAGATCATTTGATCCAATGCTTCATTATAAAGATGAAAAAGCTAAGTCACAGAAAGACTAAATGAATTATTTATAGTGACATAGCTAATTAGTGACAGAACCACAATTAAAATCCAGGTCTCTTGGTTCTTAGTCTAGTAGTCTTCCTACTGTGCCATAACAACGGAAATCTACCAGGTATATTAATAATTTCATAAATAGTATCTACCAATTTCTTTGTTCCTACAATATTCCACTTATTTATTTTAGCTATATTCCTCATTTTGTCTTTATCAAACCTCATGTTACAAATGATGGAAACAGAGCAAAAGTGTAAACAGATAGAAAGCCAGGGTTCACATCTAAGTGTCGGTTCCTCCAAGCTCTTCCTCTTTGTGCTACACAATGGTAATAGTGGGGATATAGTTATAGTTAGTAGAGATACAGTTAATGCTACAGTGCTATGCTGAAATTCCATCGTGACCAGCATTTTTTTTTTACTAAATCAGTTATATCAAAGTGTTACATGAAAAGAGCAACACTGAACATATTTATCAATTTCCATTATTTCTTAGCAATGGGTGGTCATTTCAGTAGGTGTTTTTCTGAGTACAAACAAGTTTCTGCTTGCTCCCTAGCAGCTCTAACCTCACAAGAAAGAGAGGGTGTGTTATGAGATATGAGGGATATATACAATGGGTTTTATTTTGTTGTGCTCATTGCCATTTTGTGTTTCAAAGTATAGTAATAGCATTTACCATGTACTCTTATCACTATATCTTGTCATTCAGGTTTTTAAACATGTCAGCTTTTATGAGCACGTATGTTTACTTAACTACTGTTTTGAGTTATGAAATTGAAGTCAGGAATGCTTACAAGTTGCTTCAATGTTCTTTTTAAGTTTAGACACATTTTCCTCTTCAAGTGACATCTTAAAGCTATTTTTGGCTCCTCAAATTAAAAATAAAACTGAGTATACAGTAAGCACAAAATTTACATTTACACACAGACATGAGAAAAGCAAGAGAATCTGCTATGAAAGGTGAATACTTCAGAAATATCTGGAGCATGCATATTTCAAAACAAGTTATGCTGATAACCTGCCAATCTTGGAACACAGATCGTGTAACTAAAGCATTTCACCTGAGTCATGTTAATCTTACAGAATAAGGTATTCTCTTCTTAGTTTATTAGCCCTCTTTTATTGCTTTTAGTACAGTGTTCCATAAGAAAAATAACACTGGGGGCGCCTGAGTGGCACAGAGGTTAAGCGTCTGCCTTCGGCTCAGGGCGTGATCCCGGCGTTGTGGGATTGAGCCCCACATCAGGCTCCTCAGCTACGAGCCTGCTTCTTCCTCTCCCACTCCCTCCTGCTTGTGTTCCCTCTCTCGCTGGCTGTATCTCTCCTCGCTGGCTGTATCTCTCTCTGTCAAATAAATAAAATAAAATAAATCTTTAAAAAAGAAAAAAGAAAAATAACACTGATGACCAGACAACAGCATTTCATAAGTGTCTCTGGTGTTAATCAGTGTGCTTGAATCCAAGGAGCTATTATTTTATCCACATTTAAATCCTGATTGCATTTTATTCTGTCTTGGCAATGCTCACAATGTGATCTTCATTAGAATGTATTTTAAGCTTTCACATGTTGGCATGGCCATTATTTGTATCCTGCACTGTGAGCAGTAAATCATGTGGAAGATGCTAGATGCAGAGTTCCAGGCTCCAAAATTTGCCTTCTTGTTTTCATTTTGTTCTTAGTGTTCTTCAAGGACTGAAAGGGGATTTAAAATAATTATCTCTGGAAACTAAGCACATTAACTGGAGAACCTCAGACCTCTACTATTTGCAAATAAAGATGTCTACCCGGTTCCCGCAGTACCTTCACTTTGGTGAGTAAACATAAAGTAGTTTCGGTGTATCCGGGTATTTTAGCCCATGTCAGAACTCTGCAGAATTATTTCAACTTCTTTGGGTATTTGCAAATGTAAAGGGCGTGATGTCCCCCCGGGCGCCTGGGTGGCTCAGACATTAAGCATCTGCCTTCGGCTCAGGGCGTGATCCCGGAGTTCTGGGATGGAGCCCAGTGTCAGGCTCTTCCACTGGGAGCCTGCTTCTTCCTCTCCCACTCCCCCTGCTTGCATTCCATCTCTCGCTGGCTGTCTCACTCTCTCTCTCAAATAAATTAAATCATCTTTTTTAAAAAAATAAATAAATAAAGGACCTGATATCCCGAAGCTCTTCTTATGACACCTGCATATTTGTGTCTCCACTCTGGAAGATCTTTTAATTCCCTTCAAAAAGGGCCTCAAGTCCTCACACTTTGTACTTTCCCCTTGAGCAGTGTAAAGCTCTAATATAAGAAGACATTTATGATGAGTTTTCCAATAATTGTGAGTTAGGTCAAGTTTGGCATCCAGACCTGACTTCCCATAGCATACACACTTTTATTTTGCTTGCTATTCAGTGTTATCAATGTCGCATTCAATAGGGACAGTTTCACATAATGTTGAAAATCATGAGATTCTGAATCAGATAGACTTGAGTTTGAGTCCTAGCTCCCTTCCTTACAAGTTTCTGACCTAAGACAGTTGTTCTCAACAAAAGGTAATTTTATACCCTGCACCTTCTGTGCCTAGAATATTTGGCAGTGTCTAGGGATATATTTTTGATTATAACAGCTAGTGAGTGCAACTAGAATCTACTGAGTAGAGATTAGGGATGCTGTTAAACATCCCACAATGCACAGAATAGCCCCCTAAAACAAAGAATTATCTGGGCCAAAATGGCAATAATGCCGAGGTTGAGAAACCCCGATATAAGGCAAATTATTTACTTTTTTGAGCTTCCTCATATTTAAAATGGGAAGAATACAGTCAGCTGTCAATTATATGGGTCAAACTGACAATTTGGGCATTAACTTTGATTAGGGTTCAGTAAGTGACTCAGAATGTGCACCCTATGGGGAGAAGAATTGCTAATTTTGCCTCTAGACATATAAAAGAGGAGGCAAATAGCCCTGTGGTTAAAGCAGGCATAGAGGAAGAGGGCCACAACTCCTTCTGCTAGGCCTCTCCATCTTCTAACAGTCACCAATTTAATGAGATTTATGTCTGGCTAAATGTCAGAGAACAACAGAATCCTTTCTTGGTAACTTGAGTTAGTGTCCTTCTAAAGATAGTGCCCCCTATTTCTCATTGTGTTTCCCATCAGTGACTCTCTAAGGGTAGAATTTCAAATCAAGAAGGAAGGAACACTGAAAGTACATTACAAAAGACAGTTTTCTATTTGGTCCTTTCAGTATCCCACACAGCATATGATGGAGGCAGCTAGCTATCCTTCTGAAACAAAATACACCCTGTAGGTAAGCACATGAGACATGTATAATAACAGTTATTTAGCATTATCTACAAGGCACTATGCCATCTAAGTGCTTTACATTATTCATTCATTTTAATCCTCAAACAGTATGAAGTAGTTACTAATATCTTCTTTTTATAGATGAAGAAATTTGGGCACGGAGAGGCTAAGTACCTTGCTCAAGATTATTATACAGCTAACAAAGTAGATGGACCAAGATTCAAAGTCAGGATATCTGGCTTCAGAGACTCCAGAGTCTGTGCTATTAATAACTATACAAATCAGAGTCTCAAATAAGGAATACAGAAGAACTTGGAGTATAATGATCTGCATTCCAAATAAATTTTGCTAAAAAGGTAATTGAAGGGGTGCCTGGTTGGCTCAGCCAGAAGAGCATGTGACTCTTGATCTTGGGGTTGTAAGTCCAAGCTCCACATTGGGTGTAGAGATTACTAATAAATAAATAAATAAATAAATAAATAAACAAACAAACAAAAGCGATTGGAGTTTCACGAATTGGGTGGGAAGAGAGGTACAGTTCAAATGCATAAAAGCAAGTCAAATTTTAAAGTGGAAGTTAATGCAGCATAGTGGAACATATATGGGCTTTGAAATCAGAAAGATACTGGGCCTAAATTTATCTAAATTTCTTAGATAAAAGAGTTTAGTTATCTTGGGCAAATTACTATAGTCCATGATCCTTACTTTTTTTTGAAAGCCAAAATAAACAAATTTGCAAAATACATTTAACAGCACCTGGGACATAATAGGCACTTTATAAATGTTCATTTGCATCCTTGCCCCCAATATTCTGCTTACATCTGTTCTTCCTGAAGGAGACCAGACAAATAAATGTTTTCCTTGGAGTGCCCTAATCTACCAAAAACAAAACAAACAAACAAAAAAAAAAACCATATCCTAGATCACATAGAGGAGATGGTGGCCTAGACAATATGGAGAGTTATAAATCCTCACTGTGCTTAGCCTGTTGATATATTTCTACAGCCTTTGAGTATATATATGTCTCTCTACCTCAAGAATGAAGATAATGTGGTGGATCCGTCATCATCAGAGATTCCACCTTAGAACACAGACTATTAGTGGATCAGAAAAGCAGTTTAGTGGTCACCAAACAAATGTTTTTAATAAAATAGAATAAACAAGCTTATAAAACCCAGCAATGAAGGTAAACACTGTGTTATGAAATATTTGTTTTTGACATAGACACACATATGTACATGATTATATTCATATGAATATATACTTACGTGTGTACATATGTACAGAAACATTCATAGATAGGTAGATAATAAGCTTTGACGTAAAATGCATTTCTTTTGTGGTGGATAGATAGATAACCAACCCTGACATAAAATGCATTTCTTTTGTGATAAAAAAAAAGAAAATTGAAAAGCACTATGTTAGAGTTTGGAATTTGGTTTTTTTATTTGTTTTGTTTTGTTTTGTATCTGACAGGGTATATGTTCACAATGTGCCATTCATAATCTCACAGAAAATCCCCCCTTGCAATCAGGGCCATGGAATTTTTAAGGTGACTAGCTAACATTGAATTAGGGCAGTCTGTGACCATGAAAATACAATGTAAGTGTTTCAGTAAAGAGGATCATATAGTTATTTCTGGGTGTCCTACTTGCCTATCACAGTACTCCCAATATAGTAAGAAGTCAATGGAGGGGAGAAGTTAAGATGGCGGAGGAGTAGGGGACCCCTTTTTCAGCCGGTCCCCTGAGTTGAGCTGGATAGGTACCAGACCAGCAGGAATATCCACGGAATCAGCCTGAGACGCAGGAAGATACATCTGGATCTCTACAAATGAACATCTCCAGCGCTGAGTATTGAGGTACGAAGCGGGAAGCCGTGAAACCGCGCACAGATATCGGAAGATAAACAGAAGGAGGAGGAAGCCGCCATGTCAGGGCGCCGGGAAGCGGTAGCCACCTGCATGGAGGAGCGGACGGACCGTGGACCCGCACGCTTGAGAAAGCAGACTGAGACCGTGAGACGGGGGCACACGCTACCAAGCATCTCACGGAATCGGAACTCCGGTGTGCTCACTGGATACAGACTGAGACCGGGAGCTCAGGGAAGGCACGGGGTGGCTGGCGGCTGGCGGGCCACCTGCAAGGGGGAGCAGGCGGACTGGCAGTCGGCACCCGCGAGACACCAGACTGAGACCGGGAGCTCCGGGAGCGCGCAGAGGGCGGCTGGTGACTGGCGGCTGGCGGGGTTAGAAACACAAAGGACAGAGACGCGCCGGACCTGGAAGTGAGGGCTGGGACGCCGGGTGTGGGGCGCACAGCCCGGGATGCTGCAGGGTTGAGCAGCACCAACAGAAACAGAGTTAAAGTGGCCAGAACATCAGTGGAGAACGATCCGCGATCCCTCTGTTCTGAGACAGAGGCTGAATTTCAGCCGCTGCTGCTCTCTCAGAAGAGGCATAGCAAACCGCCAGGGAAAGCCGCCAGAGAACAAAAGCCCGGAAATACCGGCTCACAGGGTGCCCATCCCCATCCCCCCTCGCAGGGGACACGGAGACTCTACCCAAATAGGGTTGCCTGAGTACCAGCACGGCAGGCACCTTCCCCAGAAGGCAGGCTGAAAAATCAAGAAGCCCACAACCGGAGCACCTGAGTGACACAGTCACTAAGCACCTGTCTTCTGATTAGGGTGTGATCACAGTGTTCCGGAAAGGAGTCCTTCATCGGGCTTCTCCACTGGGAGCCTGCTTCTTCCTCTCTCACTCCCCCNCCACTCCTCTGCTTGGGTGTTCCCTTTCTTGCTGACTGTCTCTCTCTCTCAAATAAATAAATAAAATCTTTAAAGAAGAAGCCCACATCTCTAAGATCTCTATAAAACAAGGGCACACGGCTCCTGGGTCCCAGTCAACACTTGGGCTCTGGACAACCCTGCAATCTCTCTTCATCAGAATGACGAGAAGGAGAAGTCCCCCCCAGCAAAGAAAAGATAATGAGTCTGTGGCCTCTGCCACAGAATTGGCCTCGGCCACAGAATTAATACATATGGATGTATCCCAATTATCAGAAATGGAATTCAGAGCAACAATGGTCAAAATGATGAGTAGACTTGAAAAAAGTATTAGCAAAAATGATACTAAGAATATAGAAACCCTAAGGGCAGAAATGAGAGCGATTCTGACAGAAATTAAAAATTCTATGAGCAAAATGCAGTCAAAACTAGAGGCTCTGACGGCCAGGGTCACCGAGGCAGAGGAACGCGTTAGCGAATTGGAGGATGGGTTAGTAGAAGAAAAAACGAAAATAGAAGCTGGTCTTAAAAAAATCCACGCCCACGAATGTAGATTACGGGAGATTACTGACTCTATGAAACGATCCAATGTCAGAATCATCGGCATCCCTGAAGGGGTGGAGAAAAACAGAGGTCTAGAAGAGATATTTGAACAAATTGTAGCTGAAAACTTCCCTAATCTAGCAAGGGAAACAAGCATTCGTGTCCAAGAGGCAGAGAGGACCCCATCCAAGCTCAACCAGGACAAACCTACGCCACGTCACATCATAAGGCAATTCGCAAATATTAGATCCAAGGATACAGTACTGAAAGCGGCCAGGGCAAAGAAATTTCTCACGTACCAAGGCAAAGGTATCAGGATTACGTCAGACCTGTCTACAGAGACCTGGAATGAGAGAAAGGCTTGGGGGGGCATTTTTAAAGCTCTTTCAGAGAAAAACATGCAGCCAAGGATCCTTTATACAGCAAGGCTGTCATTCAGAAATGACGGAGAAATAAAGACGTTTCAAAATCGCCAATCATTAACCAATTTCGTAACCACGAAACCAGCCCTACAGGAGATATTAAGGGGGGTTCTATAAAAGTAAAAAGGCCCCATGAGTGATACAGAGCAGAAAGTCACAATGGATACAAACAAAGAATTTACTGGCAACATGGCATCATTAAAATTNATCATTAAAATCATATCTGTCAATAATCTCTATCAATCTAAATGGCTTAAACTCTCCCATAAAACGCCACAGGGTTGCAGATTGGATAAAAAGACATGACCCATCCATTTGCTGTCTACAAGAGACTCATTTTGAACCCAAAGATGCATTCAGACTTAGAGTAAGGGGATGGAGTACCATCTTCCACGCAAATGGACCTCAAAAGAAAGCTGGAGTAGCAATTCTCATATCAGATAGACTGGATTTTAAACTAGAGGCTATAGAGAGAGACAGAGAAGGACACTACATTACTCTTAAAGGAAGTATTCAACCNAGAAGGGCACTATATTATTCTTAAAGGAAGTATTCAACAAGTGGATATGACAATTATTAATATATATGCCCCCAACAGGGGAGCAGCAAGATACACAAGCCAACTCTTAACCAAAATAAAGAGACATATAGATAAGAACACAGTAATAGTAGGGGACCTCAACACCCCACTATCAGAAATAGACAGAACACCCTGGCAAAAACTAAGCAAAGAATCAAAGGCTTTGAATGCCATGCTTGGTGAGTTGGACCTCACAAATATATATAGAACACTACACCCCAGAACCAAAGAATACTCATTCTATTCAAATGCCCATGGAACATTCTCAAGAATAGATCATGCTCTGGGACACAAAACAGGTCTCAGCCAATACCAAAAGATTGAAATTATCCCCTGCATATTCTCAGACCACAACGCTCTGAAATTGGAACTCAACCACAAGGAAAAACCTGGAAGAAACTCAGACACTTGGAGACTAAGAACCATCCTGCTCGAGAATGACTCGTTAACCAGGAAATCAAAAATCAATTTAAACAATTTATGGAGAACAACGAGAATGAAAACACAACGGTCANGAATACACAACGGTCCAAAACCTATGGGATACTGCAAAGGCAGTCCTAAGGGGGAAATACATAGCCATCCAAGCCTCACTCAAAAGAATAGAAAAATCTAAAATGCAGTTTCTATATTCTCACCTCAAGAAACTGGAACAGCAACAGAGGGACAGGCCTAACCCACTGACAAGGAAGGAGTTGACCAAGATTAGAGCAGAAATCAATGAATTAGAGACCAGAACCACAGTAGAGCAGATCAACAGGACTAGAAGCTGGTTCTTTGAGAGAATCCATAAAATTGATAGACCACTGGCAAAACTTGTCCAAAAACAAAGAGAAAGGACTGAGATTATTAAAATTATGACTGAAAAGGGAGAGGTCACGACCAGCACCATTGAAATTGCAAGGATTATTAGAAACTTTTATCAACAGCTATATGCCAAAAAACTAAACAATCTGGAAGAGATGGAGGCCTTCCTGGAAAACCTATAAACTACCGAGACTGAAACAGGAAGAAATAGATTTCTTAAACAGGCCAATTAACTATGAAGAGTTGAGTCAGTGATAAACAACCTTCCAAATAATAAAACTCCAGGCCCAGACGGTTTTCCTGGGGAATTCTACCAAACATTCAAAGAAGAAATAATACCTATTCTCCTAAAGCTATTTCAAAAAATAGAAACAGAAGGAAAGCTACCAAACTCATTCTATGAGGCTAATATTACCTTGATCCCCAAACCAGGCAAAGACCCCCTCAAAAAGGAGAATTACAGACCGATTTCTCTAATGAATATGGATGCCAAAATCCTCAACAAGATCCTTGCTAATAGAATCCAACAGTACATTAAAAGGATTATCCATCATGACCAAGTGGGATTCATACCTGGGATGCAAGCATGGTTCAACACTCGCAAATCAATCAGTGTGATACATCATATCAACAAGAAAAGACTCAGGAACCACATGATCCTCTCAATTGATGCAGAAAAAGCATTTGACAAAATACAGCATCCTTTCCTGATTAAAACCCTTCAGAGTGTAGGAATAGAGGGTACATTTCTCAATCTCATAAAAGCCATCTATGAAAAGCCTACTGCAAGCATTATTCTCAATGGGGAAAAGCTGGAAGCCTTTCCCTTAAGATCAGGAACACGACAAGGATGCCCACTCTCGCCACTATTATTCAACATAGTACTAGAAGTCCTTGCAACAGCACTCAGAGGACAAAACGGGATCAAAGGTATCCAAATCGGCAAAGAAGAAGTCAAAATGTCTCTCTTTGCAGATGACATGATACTCTATATGGAAAACCCAAAGGAATCCACTCCCAAACTATTAGAAGTTATAGAACAATTCAGTAAGGTGGCAGGATACAAAATCAATGCCCAGAAATCAGTTGCATTTCTATACACGAATAACGAGACTGAAGAAAGAGAAATTAGGGAATCCATCCCATTTACAATAGCACCAAAAACCATACGTTACCTTGGAATTAACTTAACCAGAGACGTAAAGGACCTATATCCTAGAAACTATAGATCACTCTTGAAAGACATTGAGGAAGACATAAAAAGTTGGAAAAATATTCCATGCTCATGGATTGGAAGAATTAAGATAGTTAAGATGTCCATGCTACCCAGAGCAATCTACACTTTCAATGCTATCCCGATCAAAATACCGAGGACATTTTTCAAAGAACTGGAACAAATAGTCCTTAAATTTGTATGGAACCAGAAAAGGCCCCGAATCTCCAAGGAACTGTTGAAAAGGAAAAACAAAGCTGGGGGCATCACAATGCCGGATTTCGAGCTGTACTACAAAGCTGTGATCACAAAGACAGCATGGTACTGGCACAAAAACAGACACATGGACCAATGGAACAGAATAGAGAACCCAGAAATGGACCCTCGGCTCTTTGGGCAACTAATCTTTGATAAAGCAGGAAAAAACATCCGGTGGAAAAAAGACAGTCTCTTCAATAAATGGTGCTGGGAAAATTGGACAGCTACATGCAAAAGAATGAAACTTGACCACTCTCTCACACCATACACAAAAATAAACTCCAAATGGATGAAAGACCTCAATGTGAGACAGGAATCCATCAAAATTCTAGAGGAGAACATAGGCAACAACTTCTATGACATCGGCCAGAGCAACCTTTTTCACGACACATCGCCAAAGGCAAGAGAAATAAAAGATAAAATGAACTTATGGGACTTTATCAGGATAAAGAGCTTCTGCACAGCCAAGGAAACAGTCAAAAAAACTAAGAGACAGCCCACGGAATGGGAGAATATATTTGCAAAGGACACCACAGATAAAGGACTGGTATCCAAGATCTACAAAGAACTTCTCAAACTCAATACACGAGAAACAAATAAACAAATCATAAAATGGGCAGAAGATATGAACAGACACTTTTCCAATGAAGACATACAAATGGCTAACAGACACATGAAAAAATGTTCAAAATCATTAGCCATCAGGGAAATTCAAATCAAAACCACACTGAGATACCACCTTACGCCAGTTAGAATGGCAAAGATAGACAAGGCAAGAAACAACAATTGTTGGAGAGGATGTGGAGAAAGGGGATCCCTCCTACATTGTTGGTGGGAATGCAAGTTGGTACAGCCACTCTGGAAAACAGTGTGGAGGTCCCTTAAAAAGTTAAAAATTGAACTACCCTATGACCCAGCCATTGCACTACTGGGTGTTTACCCCAAAGATACAGACGTAGTAAAGAGAAGGGCCATATGCACCCCAATGTTCATAGCTGCATTGTCCACAATAGCCAAATCGTGGAAGGAGCCGAGACGCCCTTGAACAGATGACTGGATTAAGAAGCTGTGGTCCAGGGGCGCCTGGGTGGCGCAGTCGTTAAGCGTCTGCCTTTGGCTCAGGGCATTTGCTGCAACATGGACGGCACTGGAGGAGATAATGCTAAGTGAAATAAGTCAAGCAGAGAAAGACAATTATCATATGATTTCTCTCATCTATGGAACATAAGAACTAGGATGATCGGTAGGGGAAGAAAGGGATAAAGAAAAGGGGGGTAATCAGAAGGGGGAATGAAACATGAGAGACTATGGACTATGAGAAACAAACTGAAGACTTCAGAGGGGAGGGGGTGGGGGAATGGGATAGACTGGTGATGGGTAGTAAGGAGGGCACGTATTGCATGGTGCACTGGGTGTTATACGCAACTAATGAAGCATCAAACTTTACATCGGAATCTGGGGATGTACTGTATGGTGATTAACATAATATAATAAAATAAAATTAAAAAAAAAAAAAAAAGAAGCTGTGGTCCATATATACAATGGAATATTACTCAGCTATCAGAAAGAACGAATTCTCAACATTTGCTGCAACATGGATGGCACTGGAGGAGATAATGCTAAGTGAAATAAGTGAAGCAGAGAAAGACAATTATGATATGATTTCTCTCATCTATGGAACATAAGAACTAGGATGATTGGTAGGGGAAGAAAGGGATAAAGAAAGGGGGGTAATCAGAAGGGGGAATGAAACATGAGAGACTATGGACTATGAGAAACAAACTGAAGACTTCAGAGGGGAGGGGGGTGGGAGAATGGGATAGACTGGTGATGGGTGGTAAGGGGCACGTATTGCATGGTGCACTGGGTGTTATACGCAACTAATGAAGCATCGAACTTTGCATCAGAATCCGGGAATGTACTGTATGGTGACTAACATAATATAATAAAAAAAAATCATTAAAAAAAAAAAGAAGACAACATTGGGACTACAAAGAAAATTTAAATAAAATCACACATTAGATAAAAAAAAGAAGTCAATAAATAAAAGTTGATTTGCTTTCATGAAGCAATGCAGTAACAGGTGAAGCACTATCTAGAACTTTCAGAACCATGTCCTAAAGCCACCACAGAAGAACTTTTGTGCTGGCTCAACAAATTTCACAAAAAAAAATTCATTTTCATTTTCTATTCTGGCAGGGTCAATAATTGGTATTCCAATGATATACCCCACAATAGTGTCTCTAGATATTAGATTTTTGCCAGATTCCAACAGGATAGAGAAATGTGGGACCGATGATACTAACTTTAAAGGAAAGTATAACTAGTTGAAAAACTAAAACAAAGGATACAATTTAACAAAATAACATCAACTTAAAATGGAATAATGACCACCTAAAAGGAGATCTCCAACAACATGCCAAAGAAGTTCTCTGATCGCTGGCCTGTTTAATAATTTGGTTAATGAATTCTTTGAAAATATGAATCATATAACTACTAAATTGGTAGATACCACAAAACTGAGTGGAGGAGAAAGTGCTTTTGAAGACAAAATCAGAATCCCTATGGATTATCACAGGTTGGCAAATAACAAGTGAAATCTAACAAGGTAAATTATTACAGGGATAAGTATAATGTCCTGGATTTAGATTCAAAAAGCCAACTATACAAGTGCAGCACGGGAACGACATGGTTTAGCAACAATACGTGCTTAAAGAAAAAAGAAATAAAAGAAAAAGACTTGGACCTTTTAAAGTGAATACAAAATAAGTCAACCTTCCAAAAGCGTATTACAATTTAGATTATATTACTATACAAGCACAGATTTTAAACAAAGGAGTTGATAACCTTGTTCAGACCACACCTGAATATGGCCTTCAATTCTGAGAGTGATATTTTAGAATTTGTTTATGTGAAAGCAGTCAAAATGATGACAGAATTTGAAACCATTTTATATGAAGACTAGGTAAAAGAACTAGTAATGTCTAGGGGTGCCTGGGTAGCGCAGTTGTTAAGTGTCTGCCTTCCACTCAGGGCGTGATCCCGGTGTTGCGGGATCGAGCCCCACATCGGGCTCCTCCGCTGGGGGCCTGCTTCTTCCTCTCCCACTCCCCCTGCTCTGTTCCCTCTCTCGCTAGCTGTCTCTCTGTCACATAAATAAAAATAAAATCTTTAAAAAAAGAAAAAGAACTAGTAATGTGTAATCTTAAAAAGAGAAGCCAAAAGAAGGATACTAAATTACTTTTGTAAACTCCCAAAAGAAGACATTGGGACTGCTGGGTGAAAACTAACACGTGTCAGCTTTCATCTCAGTATAAGAAAAAATTTTGCTGTCTCTAGAGATTATAAATTCCTGGATGGAATGATGGAGTAAAGTATTCATTTGGAAACCAGTCATTTTGCAGGAATGTTGCAAAAAGGATTAAAGTATTAGAATGGCCTGATATCTAGTGACTTTTAAGGTCCCTTCTATCTTTCAAAGTAAATTTTTTTAAAATAAATACTATACATGTTATACATCATTTTGTGGCCCTAGGATCGTCCCCTAAATGAAGAAGGAGGAGGAGGAGGAGGAGGTGGAGAAGAAAGAATATTAAAACTCTACAGGATTACAAATTATTTTTTTTTAAAGAGGATTACAAATTCTTATATCAAGTCTTTTATGTGATGATACATATTAGCTAACACTGCTTTCAAGTTTGGACCCAAACAAACTTGAAACTTGTAGTAAAAATGTATATTTTAAAGGAACAAGTATAATAAGCTCCATGATAGACTTCAAGTAGTTAGATGAAAACTAATGTATCTCTCTGATGCCTAACAGATTGAAAGAGACAAAATTTCATCGAAATATTTTTCGAATATCTGTACAGTTGATCTTACACATATTAAATAAATAAAGGTACAGCAGATCTTTTTCTCATTTTTTATTTTGGTGTTAGATAAATGGAACCTGAATCCCCAGTTGCAGACTGTTTTGCTGGGAGCAAATTTGAGTTGGCTGCAGACATCCAGATGTTCTTCTATTCATTTGGTAGCTGGCAAACAGCAGAATTAGTTCAAATACTGCCCATTTTGGCAAAATGCTTTTTTAATTGTAAAGAAAAATCCCCGGAGGAACATTCTTAATAAGATAATAGTCTTTTGATTATTCAATCATTAAAACAACAGAAAAAATATGTAAATCATCAAAAAGTTGGATTACCACAGCACTGCTGAATTTTTACCATTTGTTTATAAATTCCCCTGAACAGGCTCTTTGTTGTGAGTTGTCTGTTTTGGCAGGCCACTTGTCAAAACAAAGAGTTTTTAAAAGCACCCCAAATAAAATGACTGGTTTCACTAATCATGTCATCAATGGTATTAATCATTGTTATATTCCTAACCATGTTTATCACTGCTTCTGGGAGAGTAACTATATAGCCACTGGGCAGTAAGGGACTTTTTAATAGCATAGTTTGGCATACCAAAGTATATCATAACATACAATCATCATGAAACACAGATATTTAAAATATTAGGTGATCAAAATATAAATTTTATCTGCATGAGTGTACATATTTATATATAAATGAATGATTTCCAGGAGTGATGTGTTTTGTACCGTTTAAAGCCACTGCTATTAAATGTTGAAAGTTAACAGAAAATGGTAACAATGAACAAATACAAATAGCCCTACATATATATATTTTTATCTTTGTAATCTTATGCACATTTGCATTTAATTCATTTTTTAAAGGAAAAAAAGGTCCTACCTATAATATCATATGCTGTCTTTCATGCTACTTCAAATATCCCTTCAGTCACTTTCTCATCAATATTCCTGGGCAGTATTAATTTTATTTTGATCTTATAACATCTTACAGTTATAATATTACAAGTACAAACAAAAGAGATCAAGAGAAAATGAATGTTATGTGCATTTGTAAAATACCACAGCAGATAAAGTCATTTGTTTACTTGGTCACCTTTTCTCTGGTCAGGAGAAGCTGTGACTTAAACTTCAGAAAAATACTGGTCTCATCTATTTTATACATATGAGAGATCACACACACACACAATTATAAATTATTTTAATCAGAAATAAAGCATTCAATGTGTAAAACCAAACTATAGGCAAAAGAAAAAGTGAGTTACTCCAATCTAGTAAGGATACCATATTTTTCTTTTAGAAGTGAGGAATATAAAAAAAGTGAGGAATATAACAAAAGGCCATGCTGTAAATGTCTTTCTTCTAAATAGCAATATGTTTTTCTTTTCTTACTATCTTAGCTCAAAGCAGCTTTATAAAGCACTCATTTTTTCCCAGCAATAGAATGCGATTATATATGAATTATTCTTTGTTAGTGTTTTAGCTGGTCATGTACTCATTATTATGAGGAAATCAAATCAATACACTCACTTTGTTTTTCCTTTTTTTCTTTTTTTTCTTTTTAAGATTTTATTTATTTATTTGACAGAGAGAGAGACAGCCAGCAAGGGAGGGAACACAGGCAGGGGGAGTGGGAGAGGAAGAAGCAGGATCCCAGCAGAGGAGCCTGATGTGGAACTCGATCCCAGGACTCTGGGATCACACCCTAGAGACGAAGGCAGACGCTTAATGACTGAGCCACCCAGGCACCCCTCACTTTGTTTTTCTTATAAAGGCAAAAGGACGTCCAATTTGAATCATTGCCAAGTTGACATTTTTTTTTTCATGAAACCTCAGAGCATATCCTTCACTTTCAGTGTTCCTCATGACAAATCTTCTTACTCATAATAAATCAGGGGAAAAGCAGTTTTTCAGTTGAGACTTGTTTCTACATGTCTAAATATTGAACCATAAGGGCATGATAAACTCCATAAAAAATAGCCAAAGGTCTTAGATACATGTAAGGCTTTTCTGTGTGTGGCTTTTAAGAATTAGCTTATTACTTCAAAGTTCTGTTGCCATATATCTCTCATAAGAGGTTAAGAGAGGTTTCTGTATTTTCATAATAAATTTTAATTCATTCTAATTCCTTTAATTATTTTTCCAGTGAAGTCTATGATAAACTTATTCTTCAGTGAAAAATAATGTTGTGGAACATGGTTCACTGACTACAGAATATGATTTGTATTCAACAAATAGTAAGTTAAGAACCAAACGTACATATCAAAATTAGTGTGGGGCATTCATAAATGTGCAAAGTTTATCTTTTAATTTTTCAAATAATTTCATAAAGTTAATTTTAATTTTTACTTTATATATACACACAAAATATGTTCATTGTAAGACTTTAGAAGACTGGTAACATTTTAAACAAAGTACCTCTCTAAATCCTTTCACCAGATATCACAACATCTAATATATTTTCACATTTTCATATTCCTATATATCCACATACATACAAATTTAAAATATTTTTTTAAAAGAAATTACAGCAAATGAAAAAGAAAACTAAATAGAGTAAGAACAGTGAGCTAGCAGGAGGGTCTCATGATTTTAAACATAAGGGAAATGCTGTGAGTATTATATCAGTACTTGTGATGGGCAACTTCTAACATGAAACCCAATGGTCCTGTCTCCTGGAATTCACCAATTGTGTGATTTCCTCTCATCTATGGTGGGTTGGACCTAATGACTTGCTTCTAACAAATGTAATACACTGTAAGTGATGAGATGTCACTTCTGTAACTAAGTTACAAAACACTGTGACGTCCATCTTTCTAGCACCCTCTCTGTCTTGTTCATGCTCTTTTTCAGTGTTTGCACTGATGAAGCTGGAAAGATCCACATGGCAAGGGACTGAGGACAGCCATCAGCCAACCACTGACAAGGAACTGAGGCCCTCACTCCAATAACAAATAACCCTTGAAACACTGATTGATTCTGCATTTGTTTACTATTGCTGCTTTAACAAATTACCACATACTTAGCAGTTTAAAACAACACATATTTATTATCTTATAGTTCTGGAAATCAGAAGTTTGAAATTAATCTCAGTGAGCTAAAATCAAGGCACCAGCAGTGCTGCATTCATTTCTAGAAGTTCTAGAGAAGAATCCATTTCCTTGCCTTTGCTAGCTTCTAGAGGCTGCCTGCTTTCTTTGGCTCACACCCCACCCCTTCCATTTCAAAGCCAGCAATAGCCAGCTGAGTCTTTCTCACATCACATCACTGATTCCTCTTCTGCCTCCCACTTCCACCTTTAAAGCCCCTTGTGATTACACTGGGCTCACCCAGATAATCCAGGATGATCTCCTTATTTTAAGGTCAGCTGATAAGCAATCTTAATTCCATCTGCAACTATAACTTCTTTTTGCCATGTAACATAACGTATTCACATGTTTCAGGGATTAAGACATGGACTTCTTTAGGGAACCATTATTCTGCCTACCACATTTGTCAATAGCCAGGTGAGTGAGCTTAGAAATGTATCATTCCACAGTGGAGCCTTCATATGAGTCTCTAAACCCTGGCTGATACTTTGACTGCAGCCTTGTAAGGGACCTCAAAGCAGAGGACCCAACTAAACCATATCTGGACTCCTGACCCACAGAAACTGTTAGATAATAAATGTACATCGCTGTAAACTGCTAAATTCTGGGTAATTTGTTACACAGCAATAGGTAACTAATACAGTACTTAAAACTAAATTTTTGTTTTTATTTACACGTTTCCCCTAGATTTTATTTTGGCAGCCATTTAATTAAAAATAAATGTACTCCATTGATTTCAAGTTGTGGGAATTACAGGTTACATTTAAGTTACCCTAACCAATGGTAAAATGATCAATTATGATACTGTTCATAATGAAAAGCTCCAATTTGCTACATTCACATAGTAATTCTATTACATCAACAACACAAATCATTCTTCTTTTAGCTACAGACTGATCCTCAGAATAGGATTACAGTGTAGGAAGATGACCAATCAGAAAATGCATGGTGGCCCAGCTATACCACAATGCTTGTAATTATAAGGAAATTGCGGTACATTCAACAGAAATTTTAGCTGCTGGAATCAAATTAATGTGTTTCTACTTACATGTTTTCTTCTTCAGAAGTTAAGGATGGTTTCCCTTCTTTATAAAACAAGGAGCACCAAGAGATGAAATTACTATAAAAACTGAGAAGCTGGCTTACCTTTTAAAGCTTTTGGTATGGTCAATGGGTGATATATATACCAATTGATTTGTAACTGATTCACTCAATTAAACCATGGAGATAATGACTGAGGCTAATTGCCCTAGACAGAACAGAGCTCAAGACTGTTTCCTTAGCATTATGTTCCCATCAGCCAAATAAACGCTTTTTAAAAAATCATCAAGAATATTGGCAGAAGCTTTGTTTGTCTCTCACTAGCAAGAAAGTTCAAAATCATACATTTCCAAATACTTACATTTTATTTGGTAACTTTTCAGAGAGATTACTTATTTAATGCCTATCGTTTGGTTTCATTGTTTCTTCTAAGTAAGGGAAAAAATCATACAATTGTTTTATAAACTGAAGGTGGCACTGTTCTAAGTGTGTTTTCATATATTACTTCATTTAATACTCACAACATCCCCTATTCAGTACATATTATTATTCTCATTTTGTAGATGGGAAAATTGAGCCACGGAAATGATAAGCAACTTGCTTAATATCACACAGCTAGCAATCACCAGTGATAGAATTCAAACCTAGTTTATACCCTATACTAGAAACAAGTTCCAAGAGCTTAGTCTTAATAGTTCTTACATTCAGAAAAACTACATTTAGGAGTATTATGAGTTGAATTGTGTCCCCTAAAAATTCAGATGATGAAATCCCAAACTCCAGAACCTCAGAATGTGACTTTACTTGGCAACAGGGTCATTGCAGATTAAATCAATTACAGTGAGGTCGTTAGGGTGGCCTAATCTGACTGGTGTCCTTGTAAAGAAGAAAAATATGGACACAGAGACAGACACACACATAGAGGAAAGACAATTTGAAGAGGCACTAGTAGAAGATAGCCATCTACAAGCTAAGGAGAGAGCCCTGGGACAGATCTTTCTCCCAGGGCCCTCACAGCCCAACTTCGCTAACACCTTGATTTTGGACTTGTAGCCTCCAGAACTGCAAGAAAGTAAACTGCTTTTTGAAGACCACACAAAAGTAATAGATTGAACTTTGAGATGTTAGAAAGCTCCGCTGAACCATGCCTCCTTCTAAAAGTTCAGGAAAACCAATTTCATTTAAAAATGAGTAACAGAAAATGATAAGAGGAAAATTTCAAACAAAGTTATTATAAAGGAAAAAGAGAATAAGAAGTAGAATGACATCTCTCCTATCAGTATGGGTTTGTCCTGGAAGGGAGGTTTGGCTGCAGTTTTGAGAGCTCATAATGCCTAGATAATTCAACCCCTTCAACCTTACGACATATCACTTGTACTCATTCTAGTTTTCTCAAACCAGTCCACTGCGTTATCTAATTAGTACCTGTAGAGTATTTTAATTTGTAGAGTATTTTAGGGTTTTCCCATCTTCTGATCTGTCAGATGATCCACTGTTTCTTTATGCTCACTCCCACGCAGATTGCTCAGGTCTTATAGCTGTGAATTGCCCCCAGCCTCTTGTATTTAGAGCTCATGGAAATATGTTATGACCTACTCTTTTGTAGATGCTGTCCATGGATTTATTAATTATATAACATATTGCATGCACAATTCACTTACCCCTTGTGGCCTCCGTGGCTCTGTTCCCGCACAGCTT
Organism: Ailuropoda melanoleuca; assembly: GCF_002007445.2. NCBI lineage: Eukaryota > Metazoa > Chordata > Mammalia > Carnivora > Ursidae > Ailuropoda > Ailuropoda melanoleuca. The sequence goes on along the minus strand of NC_048238.1, from coordinate 88,547,846 downwards.
GAGGGCCCGCGCACAGTCCCGACACCCAGCCTGTGGCGGTGGGGTGAGGCACCACAGGCAGGGAAAGGTCTGAACGAGAAGTGAGGTTTGCATGATAGGTGGCCTGAGCCACACTCCTTATGGACGAGTCTGGGATAACAAGGGTCCAACACCCAGGAAGGTCACCCAGCTATTTCTCTTCCCAGGATTCCTCTGCCAGCCACAGTAAATCTCCTCAGATCCCGCGAGATCACGTTCCTCTGGAAAGAGTGATAGCCGCAGCAGCATTTCAGCTGTGATGCAGCCATCCTCTGAGCCACTCTTAAACCTCAGTCCATCCTAGCCCAACATCTCCCTGTCCCTCCATCTGGACTCGAATTTACGCCCCTATACACACCCGAGGCTGTAGAGCATATCTGGAGGGCTCCAACTGCCCTGTTTGCCTTCCAGGGAAAACCCACACTTTATTGAGCCGGATCAGTCCCCAGCAGATAGGCGTTCCTCCTAGTGTTCAGAAGAGGCAAACATTTCCTGATCTAGGGGCTTGGGTAAAGGGGCTATCGCTGGGTGCTGGCAGTTGGACTAGGTCAGAGAGAGCAGAGAGCAAGGGCTTGAGGCTGTACTTCAGGTTGAGAGGCTGGAGATACAGGCAGTAATGGTCTCCTGGGCCGGATTCTATAAACTTTGCTTTCGCCAAGAAGAACAACTGGCCTCCCATCTCAACATTTGCTGCAACATGGACGGGACTGGAGGAGATAATGCTAAGCGAAATAAGTCAAGCAGAGAAAGACAATTAATCATATGGTTTCACTCATTTATGGAACATAAGAAGTAGGAAGATTGGTAGGAGAAGAAGGGGAAGAAGAAAGGGGGGGTAAACAGAAAGGGAAATGAACCGTGAGAGACTATGGACTCTGGGAAACAAACTGAGGGCTTCAGAGGGGAGGGGGGTGGGGGATTGGGATAGGCCGGTGATGAGTATTAAGGAGGGCACGTACTGCATAGTGCACTGGGTGATATATGCAAGTAATGAATCATGGAACTTTACATCGAAACTAGGGATGTACTGTATGGTGACTAACATAATATAATAATTAAAAAAAAGAACAACTGCCGCCATGGATGTGCGATGAGACAGTGCATTTGAGTTGTTTCAGCCTTGGACCTTGGCAGACGTCAGACTGGGGCCTCAGGCTTGTGCACCAGGGGCTCAAGTCACTATCCAAGGGCCTTCAGCTTCCAGGAAGGCAATAGACTTGCCGCCTGTGCTTGCACAGTTTACTCCTCCATTCTGGCTTCAGGCAGTCCTGCCCCACACAGGCTCTAGACCAGAACCTGGTCCCTGATACATGGCCGTGGGCTCCTGGGGTGAAGTACCACTGCACTGTACTCCGAGAAGAGAGATTTCCGGTATGACAGGATCATTTTTGTTGCCCATCCCCTCATCTCACTATACCCATTCCAAGAAGGTGTCCAGATCTTTGTTCCCCCCTTATACCAGAGTAGATTTATGCTGCCAGCCTGTATTTGGTTTTCTATAATCCTGATCATTTTTTTCTAAATTTTTAAATTTAAATTCTATTAATTAACATAAAGTGTATTATTAGTTTCAGAGGTAGAGTTCAGTGATTCATCAGTCTTATATAATACCCAGTGCTCATTACATCATGTGCTCCCCTTAATGTCCATTACCCAGTTACCACATCCCTTCACCCCCCTCCCCTCCAGCCACCCTCAGTTTGCTTCCTATGATTAAGAGTCTCTTATGGTTTGTCTCCCTTTCTCATTATCTTGACCAAATTTTGCTAAGGGAGAGAGGAATGACTTAGAGAAGAGAGTGAATGGAGGGAGAATACTGTTTATGATACCTAAGCACTTCTTATTCCCTGCCAGGACCCCGGGGAGAAGGTAGGGCCCCAGAGGGGAATGGCCGCTGGGTGCATGTAAGGAAATGGACCCTAGACATTAGGGCTTTCAGCATTGACAGACACCTCCAAACACCACTGGCTCTGGAGAAGCAAACATGCCCACCTTCAAGGGGCAATCTGGACTTGGTCGGTAAGGGTAGCATGGAATGAAGGCCCCACGAAAACCGCTTCCCCCTCCCATTCTTGGGTAATCCTCATTATGAGAGGAGCCCTCTCATAATGATGAACAAGATTGAACTTTCCTTCACCTCAATGGGATAGAAGGAAGACGAAGATTTAAGCTGCCACCTCTGATTAACCTGCCCCAACACATTACACAGAAGACACAGCAGGCAAGTGCACACTCTTTATTAATAATTAGATCAAAAAAACCCTGGCAGAGGTTGAGCTTGGTGAGCTGGGCAGATCTCATGGGGGAAATTACAACATCTTTTGTCCAGACCGAGGCTGATCTACCTTCCCATCCCCTGGGCTCCACCCCGGCTCCCTCCTTACTTGTAGCAGCTGCCTCAGAAGAGCAGAGAGCCTGGAAGAGAATACACCAAGTGGAAGAGAAGGGGACGGGGGCATTCTCAAGAGTGCTTGTCCCAGTCCAGTATTATTTTTAATCTAATCCAAGAGAATCATGATGTCTGTCCTTGGAATCCACCTTGTTCTTCATCCACTCTTGACTGGAAAGGGTCTTGGAAAGAAAGCAGCCAAGACTGAGGGTTCAAGTGCGTAGCCAATACTCCCTCGAGCACTGTCTTTAAGTCACCAGTAGTCTTTCAGGTAACCAGGAAAACGGTTTTTCCCTCTCAAAGGAAGAAATCAGACTTTCAGAAAAGTCCTGCCTGTACTTTGTGATGCTACTTTCCCAATCTTTGCCACAGCTCATTCGTTTCACCTAGGAGTGATAAGACGAGCAGTCTGGTAAATCTTCTCATGAAAGTCTCTGATGTTGTTCCCAGAACTTCAAAAATACCTATGTTATTTTGATTGGGTTTACCCAAAGGCCAAAGGCAAAGAAGTCACCTCTGATCTCAAAGTATGCTCTCTCCTATCATCTAAGCAAACTCACCAAAAAGTTGTGATGTGTGCATTAAATATTAACATATTGCTCTAGCTCCTAACATACATTAGGTAATCAATAACTACTTGTTTAATGAATTAAATGTAATCCATCAAATTTGCTATCATCTATAGAATTTAACACTCCAACACCCCCCAACTCTTCCAAATTAATCCCAACAGAGAAATTATATTCTAACAAAATTGTCTTGCCCTCCTTTCCCCCCTAATGAGTATCAGAGCATCTCTTCTTCCTTGACTTCCTCTCACTCTTCTCAGCTCCAGCCAGCGGGGGTCTCAGTGAGGTGCGGGTCAGCTGGAATCAAGGTGTGATTTCTTTATAGACTCTTGGGAGATCTTCTAATGGGACGGGTTCAGCTTCTTCAGCAACAAACAAGTTCTGTGGGGCTCAGAGACACAAAAACAGGCCCTCACCTATAAAACTTAAAAACAAGAAGCAAACATGAATGCTGTAGTAGTTTAAAAAGGGATAATAACATTTTCAAGGAAAAACAGTGCTCCTAAAATTCAATATAGTTATAACTTGAAAAATACATGGTTGTTCCTATCCAATGACATAACATTTTCAGGAAAGGGAGGTTAATAAGAAAATAGAAAAGAGTGAAAAAGGAAAAGGCTTCATGACTTCAGCCTCTCCAGGGTGTCAACCAATCAGCATCAGCTATCCAGAATCCACCACCTGTGAACTTAAATGCAAATAGAAGAAATCCCCCATTTAAAACATGTGATACTCAAAAAGTAGTCTATCCTTGTTAAAATAAATATATAAAATAAAAACATAGATACATATATGCTTGTATGTGTGTGTAATCAGAATGATTTAAAAAAGTGATTATTGGGTAACAGGAAAATGGACGATTTTATTTAATTTTCTATACTTTAATTTTGGTTTTCAAATTTTCTGTGAAGTAAATGAGTTACTTTTTGATCAGAAGGGGGTCTTACAAAATTGCTTTTTCTTTGCAGTGTTTCCATTCTTACTTACCTTTCTAAAATTAGTGAGCTTGTCCTGGGTCCAGGCCTCCATTCTCAACTGCCACACAGATTTTCTTGCATTTACAGCAGGCCCTGCGCCATGAAAAATTCATGGCTTTACACCATGGGCAGTCCCAATTCTTTGGACTGCATCCTGAGGCAGGCTTCCCCTGGTGTTGGGAATCCACGGCTTTTTTCCCTTTCAGTTGCTTGGTCTTCTGCCCTGGAGGCTGCTATTTCTTCGGGCTTTTTCTCACACCACTGCTCCTGGTGCTTCCCGGTGGGGATGTCCCCTGGGGCCTCTCTGGATCTTCCTGGCCGTGGCTCTTGCTGTTCTCCAGGGGATACTTCTCCTGGGGCATCACTGGACATTCCTTCTGGCTGGAGCTTCTGTCTCCCTGGGGTGCTGTCCCCTGAGGTCTCTCCACATTTTTCTGGCTGTGGCTCCCAATGTCCTTCAGGGAAGTTATTCCCTAGGGACACACAGGACCTTCCTCTTGGCTGTGGCTTCTGCTGTCCCTCGAGGGACATCCCCCCTGGAGGGTCTCAGAATATTCCTCCTGGTCACAGCACCTCTGGTCACACAGCGGTGCCATCTGCTCCTGCGCCCCTACTGCAGCCCATGTGCCAGGTGGGTAGATCCCGAGAAGTGGCATCTGGGGCATCTGGGGTGGGACTGCTGCTGCTGCTGCCGCTGCTGCCCCTGTTTCCATGACTACTGAGTGTGGTAGAGGTGTCGAGTATGGAAATCCCATTGGGAATGATGCAGAGAATGGGAATGGATGTGACACCTGCCCTGGCAGAGAGCGTTGCACAGCCTGGGCCCAGGAGCTTGGAGGTGCCTGCACATAAAGCACAGCTGCTGGAGCTGCTGCTGCTGGAGCTGCTGGAGCTGCTGCTGGGGCTGCTGCTGGGGCTGCCATCTGGGCCTCCGAACGGTGCACGGCCTGTGCCCCTGTAGCCATCATCTTGCCCTGCTCATCTACATCCACTGGCCATGCAGCGGCCCCACGCTGTTCCGCTCCCGACTCAGACGTGACCTCCTGAGGTGGGTGGTCAGCCGGGGCCGACTTCTCTGCCTGGAGCAGTCGCCCACGCAACACATTTCTCTCATCCAACACCTGCTGCAACACCACCTCCTTGCACTCCCCGCGCAGCCGCCGCAGCTCAGAGGGCAGGGCCCAGGCAGCGGTCTCTCGCTCCTCTACTTGCTCCTGCAGCCCATAGACCCAGCGCGCCTGCTGCTCCCGCTGCCTGGCGCCCGCCCGCACGCCCAAGGCCAGCGCACTCCACGTACAGGCTCTCTTAATGGCGCGCGGCACCTGAAGGTCGGCCAGGACGCTTCTAAGCAGGTCCTCTACCTCATTCCAGGGCCGTGAGCGGAAGGCTACGTAGAAATCTGGGCCACCGCTGTTCAGGAGGACTTTGTTGTTTATGAACCTGATCGCCTCCATGTGGCGGAACCCGCTGGCGTGGTCCCCAAAGTCAACCGCCATGGCTGCTGCGGCCTAGTTAGCCAATCGCCTCACAGGCGATGCCGCCCCTGCTGCCGCCAGTAAATGGCCGTCCCTCACCTCCCCACTCAGTCCTACTAAAGTCGTTTCCCGGTCCTGGCCTCCTCCTTGGCTTCTTTTCTCCCTCACTCCCAAGTTTTTCCTCAAAAAAAGAAGAAGAAAAGAAAAGAAGAAAAAAATAAAAGAAAGAAAAGCGGGTTCTCTCACCACACCAACCCCCGGTGCGTGAAAGGCGACGACGGCGTGATGCGTCACTGACAGGATCTCTGAGACAAGCACGCCACGGCAAGGTGTGCTGGGACCCATCTCCTGGGCCAAGCGACCCCTGGAAGGCGAACTGGGTGGATGGCTGCATTGGGTAATACAGTGAGCCCAGACAGGGACGGGGCACATCAGATTCCTTGGAGATAATAATAGTTGTCACTCATGCACATAAGGTCTTGGATGGGACTTTCAAACACGCACACTCCAGTCTAAAAAAAAAGGGTGGGTCAGAGAAGGTCAGAGAACTTCTGGGGGAGGGAGGAAGAGAGTTGAGGTGGAGGCTGGGGTGCAGGACCCCCTGTTCGGGGAGATAAATAGGGTGCAAGCCTGGGGTCTATCAAACCTAGAAAAGGGGCAGGACAGTGTTAAGAGTGAAGGCTGTGCTTGTGCTACTGCTGTGGGAAAGGGAACGAAGCTGCGCATTGGGGCAGCAGTGGGAACCAGGTGAAGAAGAGCAGGAATTTGCCACCCCAAAATATGCCACTTGAGCACATTACTTTGAGTTGAAGTTACTTAAGAAACAGCTGATACAAGCAGGACACTCTAACCCTCCTTTGTGCCTCTGAAAGGAGGAAATAAATCACCCATGTGAAGTATACCCTCTCTTACTCAAAGAGTAGAAGGCACCCTTACCAACAGAAATAGGGAATGAATTTAGGGCTGAAAAGTCTAAATAAAACACTTTATTATGTCTTCATTAATTTATAACCCCAAACCCAAACCTCTCTGTCTTGTCAATCTGTCACAATTTTTTTTTTTTGTTTTCAAGTTATAAAAGCTGCCTGGTTTGGTCACTTTTTTAAGTCTTATATTTATATGGGGCTCCTGTATGAAATTAAATTTGTTTTTCTCCTGTAAATCTTTCTTATGTTTATTTAATTATTAGGCCAGCCAAAGAACCTAGAAGGGAAGAAGGGAAAAGTTTTCCACCTCTAAGTTTTGGCACCTGATGTGGGACCCTCCACTACCTAGACATTGCTCAGTCTGGGGCTGTTGCAGCTGAGAGATCCTGGGATCTGAAAAGAGCCCACAGAAGGTAAGAATTCTTACCACATCGGTCTCCTGGATATCTGCTCACAGGGTCTGGTGTAAGTGAGAGTGAGAGTCCTTTTCTTCTTCTAAGTTTAGTTTAACAGGAGAATATATTTGTGTGATCAGGTTCCTTGGATATAGTCTCTGGTAAATATTATGAGTACTCTTGTTTTCTTTTTTTTTTAAGATTTTATTTATTTATTTGACAGAGAAAGAGCCTGAGCATGCATACAAGCAGGGGAGTGGCAGGCAGCGGGATAAGGAGAAGCAGGCTCCCTGCTAAGCAGATAGCCCAAAGCAGGGCTCAATCCCAGGACCCTGAGATCATGACCTGAGCCAAAGGCAGACGCTTAACTGACTGAACCGCACAGGCAACCCTAGCACTCGTGTTTCCTATTGATCTCTTTCCTCCCAGAGATGGTCATTGTTTTCTTTTGTCTTTGTCCTTCATGTCATTTGTCACGAGGGAAACCATAGGGTAGAATGCTTCACAAACTGGTGAGTTCACAGCTCTCACCAGACTGGCATCCGTTTAGACAAACTTGGCTATGGCTCCTTTATGTAAAAACTGGATGAGGTTTTCTTTTCATCTTGTTCTGTCCTGAGAGTATGGCATTGTGACCAGTGAGAATATTCTCTCTGGTCTCTGGCAGCCAGAAGGTATAAGTACTGGCTTGTTTCTGGTAGCCAGCCAAATGAGCTGGGAATCCAACATGAAGTCGCAGGCAACATTCTCTTTGTCCAACTGTGCCAGCTCTCAGGGGAGTTTGTCATAAGGTGTCCCAGTTCATAAGAGGCCTTTGTTGTCTAAACCATTGTTGTCTTGTTAGTGCTGGAAAAGTATAATTCTAATAGCACCTGCTCAGTGGCATAGATTAGTGGGTCTGTGACTGGAGACATCTCATATTCTCATGGGAAACTGGAGACACCATTTTCACTACACTATTCTTACTACTGGTGACAACAAAGGTTTTTGCTTTCTTAGGCTAACTCTGGGAGTGAACCCTCTGGATCTTGTGAACACTACATCTTTTGCACACTCTTTTGGGATGCCTCATGTTCATGGTTAAGCTATGAAAAGTTTTACTGGTTTGAGTCTCTATTGGGATTAATATAAGATCCTACTCGTCAATGCCAGACAATAAATCCTTTGAATTAGAAAAACTTCTATATTTGAAAAAAAAAATTAAAGAGCTCTCACCCTAAACCACTGCCTTGTTGGTACCTATGGAAAGACCAAATTATAAAGTGGATACAGAGGAGGATAATTACTAGATTAGAGACTCCCTTAACAAGATTAAAGAACAGAAATTAGAACAAAAATTAAAGTCTACATCCAACATAAATTCCAGCTTTGTCACTAAATTACACATCTGAAACCAATATTACACTGTATGTTAACTAACTGGAATTTAAATAAAAACTTAAAAATAGAATAATAAAATCCAGCCCTGTCTCCTCAGCAAATTCCCTTAGCTCCTAAAACTCCTTCATGTTCCCCAGAAAATCCCTTAAACACCCAGCTGCCTGTTTTAACCTCCCTTTCCCTACATATTTACCACAAGCACTCTGTCCTGATCTCCAGGTCTAGGGTACACAGGTTACTCACGTAAATGTTGAAAGCTAGGAAGTGAATTTAGCAGAAGCACAAAGATAGGTGGTAGGATTCACTTTGCTCTGTCCCTTACAACTCCTCCTGCTCTCCAGAGCTCTGTAATCAGGCTCATTTGTATTTCCCTTGGGTGCAGTGGAACAAATCATATTTAAATAAGAAGGAAAAGATTGGATTTCTGGTGACAGATCCAATGGTCAGAAAGGTTTTCCTCTTTTGTAATAGATTGGGCCAAGAAAGAAAGCGATGAAATAAGGTAAGAAGCAACAGTGAGAAAAAGGTATACAGGTCTGGTCTGGTCATGTTGGGAAAGTTGTCTCCTTCAGCTGTCATCTGCTTCAATTCCTAGAAATCTTTATTTTCAGGTCATCAGTTGGTGTGCAGATCTAGTCAGGGTTTGGTGCTTTCTGTAGATGTGAGGGGTCTGTTCTTTGGAGGTCAGCAGCACAAGGGTTGGTTAACAGTACCTGATAGGGGTCTTTCCATCAGGGTTGAAGAGAGTCTTTCTGGACATGTTTTTTCTAATAGATGAAATTTCTGGGCCTGTAATGTGTGATGTTTAAGGTCTTTGTCTCTGGGGAGTACACTGTGGAAAGACTGTTCTACTAAAGCATGGTTATTCCCAACAGAAGCAATTAGGCCTTTGCAATATTTAAGTATATCTCCTTTTAACATTTGTGGATGGAAAGAAGCAGGAGCCAAGTACATTGGCCATCCTGTGATTATCTTAAAGGGTGAGAGTTTATGAGTTCCAAAAGGGGATGACCTGAAATTTAGAACCACTAACAGCAGTGCTTTTGGCCAGGGTATTTGAAGGATCTCTACAAATTTTGCCTAATAATGCTGTTGGTGCATTTGGTTAGCCCTGAGGCAGTAGAAGCACAGTAGAAGTGTTAACACCAGCCAAACAGCGCAGACCTGTTAAAGTGAATTCCCTGGTCACTGTGGAGTTCGAGGGGGATTCCCCAGGTAGGGATGATCTTTTCCAGTAGGATTGTAGCCACAAAAGTAGCAGTCCAGTAAGAAAACATACAAACCATTGCCAAGACATATTTATATCCATGAGTTAGGGGAAGCTAAATAAAATCCATCTGCCAAACCTCAAGTGGTCCATTGGGCAATTTGAAGTTTCCAGGAGCAGTTGCAGACAGCTTTTCCTGAACTATATTTCAGGCAGGTGGGACAGGCAAAATAGGCACTCTGTGACCTTATTAATATTTAGCCACTAGTATTGGCTTATAAAAGTTTTTGTTTTATCAGTAGACTAAAGATTCATTGCATGTATAGTAGTCAGTAATGGGAACTGGATTATTATTTGGCCCAACCCAGAGTTTTCTTTTTTTATTGAACCAACATTTAGTAGATTTCCGATATTGTTTTTACTTTTCTGGGGCCAATTGTTGGACATCTCTACTCAATTTTTCTGGATTATTATTTGGAGGAACATCCCTTTGGACCAAGACAGAAGTTTAGTTGTTTCTTCCTTTGAGAGCAGAATGTTTTGCAGAAATAGTCATTGAGGTGGTTTCCATTAGCCTCCAGGGAATCAAGTTTGGAATGCACAGGGATCTTGATACTGGCCAAAGTGTCTGCAAGAGTATGGCATCTAATAATTTCTGCATATAAAGGCCGTTTTTAATTTTGTCTCCACTGGAAGTGAGGAAGCCTTGCTGTTTCCATAACATTCTAAAGTCATAAGCTATTCCAACATACCTACTGTTAGTATAAATATTTGCAGTTTTCCCCTTGGCTAAAATGCAGGTCTGATCAATAGTATACAATTCAGTCTGTTGAGCCAATTCAGCCGAGGGCAAAGGTGTTGCCTCAATGACTTCAAAAGGAGTTGCAATAGCATACCCAGCATAATATTTATCATTTTCATCTTTTAAATAAGAGCCATCAGCAAACCATGGAGAGTTACTGTTATACAAAGCAGTTTCCCATAAGTCACCATGGGGAGTCAGGAGGTGATCTGTGAGAATTATAGTCATGAGGACTATTGCCCATAGAGAAGGGAAGATGGGTGGCAGTGTTAAGATTATTACAATGAGGAAAAGAGAGTTTGGAATCCAATTTTGACAGTAGCCAGCAGGCCTGAGAAAACCTTGTAATTGGCACTTAGTTTTGGAAAGTTCGGGATGCCATGAAGCCTATTTGGATTTAAATACAGCCTGTGTTCTGAAATCAGGTGCCACAAATATCGAACCTGAGTTTGAGCAAATTACAATTTCTCCTTGGAGGTTCTATGTCCCTTTAAGTCTAAAAGTTTTAACAGGTAGATGCTGCCTTTCCGCAAAGAGGCCTGAGAAGGAGAGGAGAGAAACAAGTCATCTACATATTATAGTAAAGTAGAGCTTCCAGGTAACTTTATATCATCTAAATCCACTTTTAATATTTGGGAGTAGGAAGGATTTTTAGTAAAACCCTGGGGCATTACTGTCTAGGTGCACTGCTTTCCTTCCCAAGTAAAGGCAAAGGATTATTGACTGGCCTTATCCACAGGGAAATCAATCATGGAAAAATCTGATGGAGCAAATAAAAGATATTGAAATGTCATCTGATTTATATAGTTGACTATTTTGGTTGCTACCAAATTCTAGAATCATCTCCCCCTTTCAGGAGAAAAATTCTAGCATGATATTTCTCTAAGAAATCTCAGCCTAATAAATGAACAGGGGTGGGGGAACCAAGAAGAAAAGTATCTGTATCTCTTAGAGAGCCTAACTGAAAGGGAATAAGTTTAGAGATAGAAACCTGTTTATGTTTATTAAAGATCCCCACTCTTTGAACTGTTTCAGTACTTCCATGTAAGGGCTATTTAATAACAGTAAGGTCAAGCACCAAGAGGTGGCTCCAGTGTTGATAAGAATTCTCTAAGCCAGGTAAGAGGAAGGATTGGGAAAAGCCCTGTAGTTCCTCAGAATTGTGTAGTTGGGAGTTCAGAGGGCATTGGAAATGCTGGTGAAAGGGCTGAACATACCTGGAATGCTTACATTTGGAACAATCTTTCTTCCAGTGTCTTGGTTTTTTGCAAGAGTGGCAGAGACCAGGAGGGGTTTGTTTTTTGTTTAGAGGCTTCCATTTGTTATATCTGAAAATCAAGGATTTTACTTTTAGGTCTTCCTTTTACTTGATTCCTCTAGGGTATAGGTGAGCTGATTTGCTAAAAACTGAATCTGGAGTGGATAGTTTCCCATTCCATCCTAGTCCTTTTAACTACAGGGGAAAGATCCCAGTTCAGCCCTTTAATGAACATAGAGTTGAAGGCTACCTGTGTAGATTCAGCATCCATAAGGAGGCCAGAATTTTACACAATTTGGAGGTGACTGTAATAGTTGTCCACAGGTTCACTGGGTTTCTGAATGGTAGCAATTGCCTAGCCTTATCATATAAAAAGGCATTGGGGTTGGTCCTCTCATTTAAAGTTCTAGAGATTTGTTCAGGATCATCCCAATTAGCTGTTTCCATCCAATGTTGGGTTTGGCCTTCACCAACAAGCATGTGAACCAGCTGGTACAAATCTGAGGAATGTGTTTGTTAAGTCAGGATGACTATATAAAATTCCTTGGCAAATCTATGGGGATCTTCAATAACTCCAGGAAAATCTTTGACTATGGCTTGTGATTCAGCCTTAGTCCAGGAGACAGGGGAAATTAGGGGCTTAGCATTAGGATCTTCAGAAGGTTTAATTTTAAAGATGTAGTTTCTAATGGATTCAGAGGAGGAAGGAACAAGGAGAAGTTCAGAGAAAAAGGGAAGTTCATTGAGAGAATTAGAATAAGAAGGTAGAAGGTAAAAGGAGGTGGGTATGGGAAGAAAGACCTGTGAAGCTTTTTTGTCTTCTTTTAAATTGTTCACCTCAGTTAATTTAGAAATGGTAATTGTAAAGAGGCGATTTTAGAGTCCTGAATACACTTGGAAGCCTCAAGATACCAATTGAAATAGGGGTCCCATTCAGTTTATTTTAGAGCCACAGTTCTAAGAAAATCAAGTTTGGGGAGATCAAAAGCACCCCATAATAGCCATTGGAGTTCTAAATTATTTTTGGTTAAATTGGTCTAATTAGTTAAAAATGCACATGAGCAGGGACCATAGTTTTTTTTTTAAGATTTATTTCATTTATTTTAGATAAAGAGTGGGACAGAGGGGCAGAGGAAGAGAAAATCTTAGTCTCTGCACTAAGCACAGAGCCTGACTCAGGGCTTGATCCCATGACCCTGAAATCACAAACCGAGCCAAAACCAAGAGTCAGACACTTAACTGACTGTGCTACCCAGGTGCCCCAGGACAATAGTTTTTAAACATAAAATTGTCTGAGGTAATAGGAGATCCCTCCTGACAGAATTTAGCAGATGGGGAGCCCATTATTCGAAACCTATCAAGAAACTGAAGAGTACTCAGCAAGAAGAACAATACCTTCATAAAAGCAAAAACAAGAACAGATCCTGAATAAAGTCAGAGAGCTCAACCAAAAGGAGGGAGTTCATATCCAAGAGGAGATTTACTTAACGGAAAGTGCCGGGAATGGCCAGCAATCCCTGTACCAATGGATGAAAGATTACACCGAACTTTGCTGTGAAAGAAAGGAGAAGGCAAGGGGGTCAATGCTCAGAGACAAAGACCCTTTGCTCTTCTTTGCTCCCGCTTTTATTGGTCCTTCAGGATAATCACAAATCCTTATCACTGCTTCTCAAGCACGTGATGTGTGACAGGGAGTCTTACTGAAACTGGGAGGATCTGTTTACAAGGAATGGTCGGATATGCTAATCTGCATGTTCTACAAGTTCCGCTAAACATAGCCTAAGGGACAATGCCTACATCTCTTAGATCACAGGGTGGCTATTTGGGCTAAGAAAGCTTTGGGGGGAAGGCAGGTCCCCGTGGCATTCCAACGGCAGAGTGGTCACGCAGGCCTCGGCATTCCAAAGGCCTACGCCCTTCTCTGAAATCTTCCATGCCCTCAGCCTCTGTGTTACATTTTAGCAAGCCAGGTATTATGGCTGATTTCATGCTCTGCATTAACCCCAACATGAAACAAGAAGATGACTCACAGAAGCAGAGAGCACAAGGGGCTCAAGTGGGTACTTCACATGGTTCCATAGGTCATTAGTTTCTCATGGGTTTGTCTCCTTTGGGTCCCTTCCTGGTCACCATGGTCGCCCTGTAATGTTGACCTTAGAAAACAAAAGATCCAGTTATTTTACCAGCAATTGAGTGTATCCCGGAATAGCAGAAGAATTGCAATTCAAGCAAACTATGACAACCATTGGCAAGTCTGGGGAATAGAGGAGAGGAGCCTGCTTTTATAGAAGAAAGAAGGAAGCTGGGAGGGGCTCTTTTGCTGAGTTCTCATTGACTGGGCTGTTGCTGGTCGAGAAATTCTTCCTCCTGCTGGGGTATGGAAAGTAAGCTGCTTTCTCTTGGTGGAATGTGAGGTACTATGCTCTAGAAATAATTCTAAGTCCACCTAACTTACCAACCCCAATCTCCCCTCTTCATCTCAACATGTGTAGATATTATAAAAGATCAGGACTTTAGTAACAGAACTGTCCTGTACCTAAGAAAAAGATAGAAAATTTTAAGTAGTAATTACCACATGCTTCTGATGATAGAGAAATGTACCACAAAACTCCTAGGAGAAAACACACATTTTTTTCACCATCTCTTGAAGATGTAAATCTTAACATGTCTTTGAAATGTAAACACCCCAGGAGATAAAACACTGCCCACAATCACCTGAGACTGAAGAAAAAAGGGAAGAAAAGCTTTTTAATATACAAACTTCTTTAAAGGCTCCTTTGCCCAAACACTAGTCCACAGCCTTCATAAGATTACTTATGAAAAACAAAATTCTTAAGCGTCTTCTCCACAAATATTAGTAAAAAGTTTAGCCATCAGAGCAGGTACACAATTTACTCTAATTGCAGAAACACAATTTGAATCCAACTGTTATTTATAAACTAGTGAGTTCTGTATTACTATACCTGATTCATGACCAAAATTTTAGAATGAAAGTTATAAGGTCTCTGAATGTTTCTGTATGTCTATAAATGTGTGTCATGTATATGTGATATTTTCCTACTATGGGATGGTATTGCCAAAATTAATTTTTTAAAGGTTCCATTTAATTGGCTTAAAGGTTCCATTTAATTGGCTTGAAGAAAAATAAGTGCTTATCAAAATAAATATATCTAAGCTTTCAGAAATATATTTGAAACTAACTGAAATGTTTTTCAAGTTCACATGATTGGGAACAATCTTCAGTAAATAAAAGCTAGTTTAATTCTATTGGTTTAATTAAAAAAGGAATGTCTTCAGAGTTATCAGCATTAAATGTAATACAGACATACAACTTTTATTCTACCTGGGCTTATTAGTCAAATAAACTCATGTTATCTCTGCTAAAAAATTTGTCAGCAAGAAAAGTTAACTTAAGATGATGACTAGCTGCTTTAATGTCTCATGAAATTTTCATGAGCAATCTAAATGTGATTGTTTAAAACAAGTGGTTTAAATAGATGAAACGAGATAAAATTTTATAAGTAAAGTTTTCAATGATAATTGTATTGTATAATATGTCTACTTAAATAGTTTCCAAAATCTTTTTGGTAACTTTAAACCTTAAAGTTTTGGTAAATTAGGTTAAATGATGGAAATTCATTGACTATCTAGATCATTCCCAGATTAGATAAAATACTGAAACATTAGTTACTAAACATAGGTTTATCCACTTTTGGCTTCTTATTACAGAGAAACTAAAGATATTTGGATCTTTCAGTAAACATGTCCTGTGCCACATTGAAAAATTGGACTATAAAAAAAAGTACATGCTTCTAGAAATCATGAAATATATTCATAATTTTTTCATAATAATTTTTTATTATGTTATGTTAGTCACCATACAGTACATCCCTAGTTTTTGATGTAATGTTCCATGATTCATTACTTGCATGTAACACCCAGTGCACCATGCAATATGTGCCCTCCTGAATACCCATCACCAGCCTATCCCAATCCCTCACCCCCCTCCCCTCTAAAGCCCTCAGTTTGTTTCCCAGAGTCCATAGTCTCTCATGGTTCATTCCCCCTTCTCTTTATCCCCCTTCATTCTTCTCTTTCTTCTCCTGCCGATCTTCCTATTTCTTATGTTCCATAAATGAGTGAAATCATATGATAATTGTCTTTCTCTGCTTGACTTANTCCCCCTTCATTCTTCTCTTTCTTCTCCTGCCGATCTTCCTATTTCTTATGTTCCATAAATGAGTGAAATTATATGATAATTGTCTTTCTCTGCTTGACTTATTTCACTTAGCATTATCTCCTCCAGTCCCATCCATGTTGCAGCAAATGTTGTGAAATCGTTCTTTTTGATGGCTGAGTAATATTCCATTGTATATATGGGCCACAACTTCTTAATCCAATCATCTGTTGAAGGGCATCTCAGCTCCTTCTGCAATTTAGCTATTGTGGACAATGCTATGAACATTGGGGTGCATATGGCCCTTCTCTTCACTATATCTGTATCTTTGGGGTAAATACCCAGTAGTGCAATTGCTAGATCATAGGGTGGCTCAATTTTTAACTTTTTAAGGGACCTCCACACTGTTTTCCAGAGTGGCTGTACCAACTTGCATTCCCACCAACAGTGTAAGAGGGATCCCCTTTCTCCACATCCTCTCTAACATTTGTTTTTTCTTGCTTCAGAGGGGAGAGGGGTAGGGGATTGGGATAGGCCAGTGATGGGTATTAAGGAGGGCACATATTGCATGGTGCACTGGGTGTTATATGCAAATAATGAATCATGGAACATTGCATCAAAAACTGGGGATGTACTGTATGGTAACTAATATAACAAAATAAAAATTATTAATAAAACTGCTTAATATAAAAGGAACTCCAAAGAAATTATAATCACTCTGTAAAATTGAAAGTAGAAAGCACTTAAAAATTCATGAGTATAAAATAAAATATGCTTCAATAAAAAAATTGTGACTTTAGTTAAATGGATAATTATTGTTTCATAGTGATCTGTGATCCTATTTAATCAAGTGTTTTAAAACCTTTTAATATTTTTTAAAGTTTTCATTTATTTATTTGACAGAGAGAGAAGGAGCACAAGAAGGGAGAGGGAGAAGCAGGCTCCCTGCTAAGCAGAGAGCCTGATGCTGGGCTTGATCCCAGGACCCTGGGATCGTGACCTGAGCCAAAGGCAGACACTTAACCGACTGAACCACCCAGGCGCCCCAAAACCTTTTAATATTTTTGACAAACTTCCCCAAAATCAAATTCTAAATGAAGTTGATGTAGGAAAGATGTTAGGGTTCGAAGCTGATGGCCAAAAAAGAATTCTTGAGATGTCTTTGGTGCAAAAAGTTGATTTTATTAAAGCACGCAGACAGGACCCACGCACAGAAAGAGCTGCACTGGGGTCATGAGGAGTAGTTCATTATATACTTGCAAGTTGGGAAGGGATTAGTGATAGTGTAAGTCTCTAAGGAATTTTGGAAGCCAGGTTTCCAGGACCTTGAGGGGGCTAGCTATTGTTGAGAAAACGTCATTTATTACCATCTAATAAAACCTTAGTCATGAGACCCTTCAGATGTGTATCTGTGGGCCATATGCTTAGGGGATGATTGCCAACACATATCTTGGGAGGGTTAGAAATAAAGGAAATTTCTTTTTTTTTAAGATTTTATTTATTTATTTGACAGAGAGACAGCCAGCGAGAGAGGGAACACAAGCAGGGGGAGTGGGAGAGGAAGAAGCAGGCTCATAGCGGAGGAGCCTGATGTGGGGCTCGATCCCATAACGCCGGGATCACGCCCTGAGCTGAAGGCAGACGCTTAATGACTGCGCTACGCAGGCACCCCAATAAAGGAAATTTCTAAAGGAAATTTTATATGTTAAAGTAGGCCTACAAGATCCTGGCATGGGGATGGGGGGTGTGGGGCTAGCATTGCCTTTTGCCCTTAGCAAAGTGTCAACATTGAGGCAGTTGAGTCCCTAGAGGAATGTCACTCTGCCTGTTTCAAGGACTTGTCAATGGACTGTAGGTAATAAGAAAATTTAATAATTTTTCTTCTGCCTTTGGTTCCCACATCAAAGTCATTTTGATCTGGAACAAACTTTGAGATTTTCAGAGGGTCCATGGAACATCTCAAAGTTTTGTTCTCTCTCCTTCTAGTAAAAAAGCTGTTAAACATTAGCCTTGTTTATGTTAAATTACATGGGAAGCATTGACAAATAAGAAGTGATGTATAACCTTCTTAGGTTATATTTGTATGGGTATGGGTTATTAATATAAATGTTACAGAAATTGTATAAAATTCCTAAAACTGATATGTGATGTTATCAGTCATAATTCCAATTATTAATATTCTATATTAAAATGTGTATCACAAAAAAACCAAATTTCCTGTCAACTGCATTATAATGAACTCTTATCAGATCTTTAATCATGGCCATTTTTAAGTCCTTTACCATTTATAATCAACAGTTGTTGTTTAACTCTGATGCTTTTGCAAAAATGTACCTACAAAAGTATTTCATCTTCAAGTAGACCCATGGAAGGAACTCTAACAAGTACATGTTTCTGATAACTTTCAGACCATACCACTAAACTGAGTAAAAATTTACAGAACTCTAATGAAGAACATGACAGCTTCATTAAACTGCTAATAAAAGATCAAGACAAAAGAATTAATTACATGGGACTGAATGAACTGATGAAGATGATTGTATAATTTAAATGACTTTTTGAAACATTTTTTGTTTTGTTTTTCTAGTTTTAAGGAAGCTATTTTCTCTTTTCTCTTAAACTATCAGCAGTTTGGTAAAGTATACCTTTGTGAACAAAGATAAAACAATTATTTTTTCCTTACCTGATCTCACCAGAATTCATAAACTCTTAGTGAGTATTCTTATTTTTGTGGTAATATAGTTATATGCAAAGTTCCATAAGAATCTGTTCTTCTTGTAACATGACACAATTGGAAACATTGGTTATATGACCAAGGCTTTGACTGGAATGTCATATCAGAAAAAGATGTACATAGACTCAGATATGACCAGAAAGCTTTAAGGAACTAAGGTTGACTTTCAGGAGCAAATAAAGCCTCTTGGAAAAACAGCCTAGTAACTTGCTTACGGGGTTCTGGATAACCTTACCAGGTGAGTAAAGAAAGTTTCTTCCTGCAGGCTTAGGAATCTTAAAATACTTTGGGAACCTCAGTAGTAGAGGAATTGATCCAAATGTGCAGGTATTGCAGGTCAAGTCTAATGTTGAGTACTTGACTTGGCTTCCTAGGCTCTAGAGGCTTTTAAGAGTCAATCTGAGGGTTTTTTATGAAAAGTTCCAGTGAAACACATAAAAAGCCTATGTGGTCAATCACTATT
Source organism: Ailuropoda melanoleuca (assembly GCF_002007445.2). Classification (NCBI taxonomy): domain Eukaryota; kingdom Metazoa; phylum Chordata; class Mammalia; order Carnivora; family Ursidae; genus Ailuropoda; species Ailuropoda melanoleuca. Next base: position 88,529,076 of record NC_048238.1, on the reverse strand, counting down.
CTTGCTGTATTTATGAAAATAATCAGGCCAAGTTTAATGAGACTAGACTTATTTTGCAAACAAATTAGTCTTACTCAGATTATCTCTGTTAGAAATGGAGATGACAGTAGGGAAAAAAATGTTTTCAGTGAAATCTGTAACATGCTCTTGTGGATATCAGTTTCTAATCTTATTCATTGTCTTTGAGGTTTTGTTATCTACCTGTAAACTGAACTAGACTATCCTGAATTCTTCCAGTTTGCTCCCATATCTGACTACAACTCTCCAAACTAACATTTCTAGTTTTTCTCCAACCCTTCTGACTTGAAATGGTTGAGAACTAAAACTGCCCTTGTCCTGAAGCCATGCAAGATAAAACTGGACAACTTGATATAAACTTCAGAGAAATTACAGAAGTTTATGTATGGACAGTCTTCATGTCTGTTGCTGTGTGGGCCACTCAGAAAGATCACCATAGACATTCAAACTGCAAACTAGGAAAATCTGTAAAAATTTCCACTGTTTGCCTTCCTTCACTCCATCAAAAGATGCTATGAGCTAGACATCTAGAATTTTTTTGACTGGCTGCCCTCAGGACTCAGACTGGGTTTTTGTCCACTCTAAACATTAACCATCATTTTCCTTTTGTTTCCTTAGGAATACCTCTTATTAAATACCTGATGTAGATATTTACACCATACAGGCCTAACTTTGGGAACATACCTACATCACTACCTCCTGAAATGAAGCACAGTTGTTTAACTGAATTGACCAATTTTCAAGACTAAAAGACTAGCTCAGTTAAATGAAGTGATCTACAACTCAGCTTCTGAATTGTGAAATTTCTTGCAAGTTTCAAAGGCAGGACTAAAAGAGAGCAGAATATGCCACCCCAAAATATGCCACTTTGGCATATTGATTATTTTTAATTAAAGTTACTTATGAAACAGCTGGAACAAAAAGGACACTGTAATCCTCCTTTGTCTCCCTGAAAGGAGGAAATAAATCTCCCATGTGAAAGGTAACCTTCCTGAAACAGAAGGGTAGCAAGCATCCTTATCACCAGAAATAGGCAATTTAGGGCTAAGAAGGTTGTATAAACAAACTTTGTTGTTTCTTCACTAATTTACTACTCCCAAGATAAACCTTCTCATATCCTCAATTCTTCACAAATTTATTGTTTCTTTATTTAGAAGGTATAAAATCTGGCTGCTATGGACACTTCTTTGAGTCTCATATATTTATGAAGCTCCAGGACATTTGAAATTAAATTCTTCTCCTATTAACTTATCTTATATCAATTTAACTATTAGGCCAGCCACAAACCTAGAAGTAAAAAAGGGAAAAAGTTTCTACCCCCACACAGGCTTAGTTATATACCCTATACATGAGTAAAGGGAAAAACCTGACAGCTATGGGGGACTACAATGCTCAAACCATTGGGGAAGGTTGGTGAGGGGCACTAGAAAGAGAACCACTGTGATAGTTGAGTGGGTAAGGAGGAAAGGGAAGTCAGACCAAGATGTTCTGGAAAAATAGGGAGCTATCGAGGGCAGGTGGCTATAGTGAGGATGAGTGACCTGATCCTGTGAACAAGAGGGAAAGACATTTCTAATTTCAGCATTCTAAACTGGAGTACTCTGATGAATGATGAGACAATGTTTGTGAATACCTATGGGAAAAGTCAGTTGCGAATGTTGAAACTCAGATGTTTCTGGGGGCTTCCAGAGGACACCACAAGCCATGTAGAGTGGTTTACAATTATGAAGTGGAGGAAAGGGGGCTGCCCTTTGCTCAGCAACTTCTCTTACCTCTTAGTTACCAAACTGTCTTCAAGCTTCCTGCATAGTTCCTGCCTCACTTCCTCTCACAATAAACATTAAAGTTTCTCTTCTCAACATTAAAGCTAACTCCTTCACCTATGATTTAGATCCCAGCCTCTCCCATCTCTTCAGGAAGTTCAGTCCAGTCATGGTCTCTCCACTCTCTTCTCTATTTCAGTCTCTTCCTCTCTACTTCCTCCTTCCCCATCATGGTATGAACATGTTCAAGCTTTTTCTATGCTGTATAATGTTCTTGTCTTCATTTCCTGTACCTTAATTTCCACCCATAAAACTACAGAAAGTATTCGAAGGGCACCACCAGTAACCTTCTCCCCTCTCTTAATCCAAGTTTCTTCTAACTTGAAATGTCTGTGGCCGTTGACTATGTTGACCACTCCCTTTTTGAAATTCATCTCCCTTTTCTTCTGGAACACCAAACTCTCTCAATTTTTCTCCTGTCTTTATGGCTGCTCCTTCTTAGTTTCCTTCTGCTGCCCACTATGTTTCCATTCATTCCTAAATACTGGCATCTCCCTGAGTTTTTCCTCAGACCCCCTTTTTTTCCCAGGCACTTTCCCTCATTTCAAATACTCTTTCTATCTGATCCTGTCTGTTCTCTTGTTCTTGGCTACCATTATTAATTGTGAAAGACTCGCACAACTTTCAAGTCCTTCTCTGTGTCCTACTAAGCTTCAGGTTCACCTAAACAACAACTGCTTAGAAAGCCTTACCTGGATCTTCCATAGGCACCTTACTCTCTGCAAGTCCTAATGTCATCAACATTACTTTGGATGAATGTATTGCCAACTTTCTTAACATTTTAAAGGATCTGCTTCTTCAAAGAGTTGTTGCAAAGGTGAAATAAAAAAATATATATGTATATATATTTGTATGGATGTATATATATACATATATATGTAAATATATATATGCAATTGTCCCTTTCACTATATCATCCTCATTAGTATTAAGTCTTCATGCAGAAGATGGGAATTTATCTGGAAAGTGTGATTTGGACAACAGGTAGACTTTAGATGAGGATAGTGAGGGGCAAAACAAACCTGAAATTGACAAAAGATGTTTCTCTGTCATTTACTAATGAACTGCTTGGCCAAGATTTGTTCCAGGTCACCCTGTTCTGCCATATTCAGTTGAATTATTTTGCTCAATTCATATGACAACTGCCTCTTGTGCTTTCATTCCATTATGTTTTTAGAAGCTGTCATCTGGTCCCCCACCTACCTGCCTTCTACATTTCAGCTATTTTCATGGGTGCTCTTTGCTAGAGCTACACATCTAATACCATCAAGGATGCACCATGTGTGTAATGGCATTTGTGATATTTGCAGAATCTATGTTGCCTTCTGGGTACTGAAGGCATCATCTGCCTCTGATCAGAAACAAAACATATTCTGTATATGCAAGTAAAAACAGTAGGGTTGTTGAAGCAAAGAATTAAGATGACAGTGGAATATAGAGAAAAATAAATATTCACATTAAGGGGATATTTCTGAGGATAAATGATTTTGTATATAATAATCATCTCTTCTTAGGCCAGTAATAGAAAAATAAAAAGAAAATGGGCAATTCTGGCATGACCCTGAAATATTAAAAAGCCACATTTGATGTGTTTATCTAGTTCGCTATATAGATAACCAGAAAGATAACATTTTCCCCTAAAAATAACAACTTTTTCATGCTTGGAATAGTTCAACTTGCCAGGTATTGTATAAATATTATAAGTGGCAACACTGTTTTTACTAGCTATATAAAAAATCATTCAGGTGTAAGAGGAGCAATTATCAATATTACCGGCTCTAATTTTCAATTGGCACTAATCATTGTTGCATATTAAGTGAAGGTAGACGTGATTCCATTTAAACTAAAAGTAAAGTTGTTCACTGATGATCATTTCAATAGTCATTTGCATATTTATGTTATACATAATAATAATGGTGCCAATAAAAAGTTTCTCTTCTGGGCTTTTTTTTAATGTTTTATTATTATATTATGTTAGTCACCATACAGTATATCCCTGGTTTCTGATATAAAGTTCGAGGATTCATTAGTTGCATATAACACCCAGTGCACCATGCAATACGTGCCCTCCTTACTACCCATCACCAGCCTATCCCATTCACGAACCCCCTCCCCTCTGAAGCCCTCAGTTTGTTTCTCAGAGTCCATAGTCTCTCATGCTTCATTCCCCCTTCTGATTACCCCTTCTTTATTCCTTTCTTCCCCTACTGATCTTCCTAGTTCTCATGTTCCATACATGAGAGAAATCATACGATAATTGTCTTTCTTGGCTTAACTTATTTCACTTAGCATTATCTCATCCAGTGCCGTCCATGTTGCAGCAANCCCAGATTCCGATGTAAAGTTTGATGCTTCATTAGTTGCGTATAACACCCAGTGCACCATGCAATACGTGCCCTCCTTACTACCCATCACCAGTCTATCCCATTCCCCCACCCCCTCCCCTCTGAAGTCTTCAGTTTGTTTCTCATAGTCCATAGTCTCTCATGTTTCATTCCCCCTTCTGATTACCCCCCTTTTCTTTATCCCTTTCTTCCCCTACCGATCATCCTAGTTCTTATGTTCCATAGATGAGAGAAATCATATGATAATTGTCTTTCTCTGCTTGACTTATTTCACTTAGCATTATCTCCTCCAGTGCCGTCCATGTTGCAGCAAATGTTGAGAATTCGTTCTTTCTGATAGCTGAGTAATATTCCATTGTATATATGGGCCACAACTTCTTAATCCAGTCATCTGTTGCAGGGCATTTCGGCTCCTTCCATGATTTGGCTATTGTGGACAATGCAGCTATGAACATTGGGGTGCATATGGCCCTTCTCTTTACTACGTCTGTATCTTTGGGGTAAACACCCAGTAGTGCAATGGCTGGGTCATAGGGTAGCTCAATTTTTAACTTTTTAAGGAACCTCCACACTGTTTTCCAGACTGGCTGTACCAACTTGCATTCCCACCAACAATAAAGGAGGGATCCTCTTTCTCCACATCCTCTCCAGCAATTANTTCTCCACATCCTCTCCAACAATTGTTGTTTCTTGCCTTGTCTATCTTTGCCATTCTAACTGGCGTAAGGTGGTATCTCAGTGTGGTTTTGATTTGAATTTCCCTGATGGCTAATGATTTTGAACATTTTTTCATGTGTCTGTTAGCCATTTGTATGTCTTCATTGGAAAAGTGTCTGTTCATATCTTCTGCCCATTTTATGATTTGTTTATTTGTTTCTTGTGTATTGAGTTTGAGAAGTTCTTTGTAGATCTTGGATACAAGTCTTTTATCTGTACTATCATTTGAATATATTCTCCCATTCTGTGGGCTGCCTCTCAGGTTTTTTTTACTGATTCCTTGGCTGTGCAGAAGCTTTTTATCTTGATGAAGTCCCACAAGTTCATTTTTTTTGTTTGTTTCTCTTGCCTTTGGAGATGTGTCATGAAAGGTTGCTTTGGCCGATGTTGTAGAGGTTGCTGCCTATGTTCTCTCCTCTAGAATTTTGATGGATTCCTGTCTCACATTGAGGTCTTTCATCCATTTGGAGTTTATTTTTGTGTATGGTGTGAGAGAGTGGTCAAGTTTCATTCTTTTGCATGTAGCTGTCCAATTTTCCCAGCACCATTTATTGAAGAGACTGTCTTTTTTCCACCGGATGTTTTTTCCTGTTTTGTCAAATATTAGTTGCCCAACGAACCGAGGGTTCATTTCTGGGTTCTCTATTCTGTTCCATTGGTCTATGTGTCTGTTTTTGTGCCACTACCGTGCTGTCTTTATGATCACAGCTTTGTAGTACAGCTCGAAATCCGGCATTGTGATGCCCCCAGCTTTGTTTTTCCTTTTCAACAGTTCCTTGGAGATTCGGGGCCTTTTCTGGTTCCATACAAATTTAAGGACTATTTGTTCCAGTTCTTTGAAAAATGTCCTCGGTATTTTGATCGGGATAGCATTGAAAGTGTAGATTGCTCTGGGTAGCATGGACATTTTAACTATGTTAATTCTTCCGATCCATGAGCGTGGGATATTTTTCCATCTTTTTATGTCTTCCTCAATATCTTTCAGAGTGATTTGTAGTTTCTAGACTATTAGATCCTTTACGTCTCTGGTTAAGTTAATTCCAAGGTAACGTACGGTTTTTGGTGCTATTGTAAATGGGATGGATTCCCTAATTTCTCTTTCTTCAGTCTCGTTATTCGTGTATAGAAATGCAACTGATTTCTGGGCATTGATTTTGTATCCTGCCACCTTACTGAATTGTTCTATAACTTCTAATAGTTTGGGAGTGGATTCCTTTGGGTTTTCCATATAGAGTATCATGTCATCTGCAAAGAGAGACAGTTTGACTTCTTCTTTGCCGATTTGGATACCTTTGATCCCTTTTTGTCTTCTGATTGCTGTTGCAAGGACTTCTAGTACTATGTTGAATAATAGTGGCGAGAGTGGGCATCCTTGTCGTGTTCCTGATCTTAAGGGAAAGGCTTCCAGCTTTTCCCCATTGAGAATAATATTTGCTAGAGGCTTTTCATAGGGGCTTTTATGAGATTGAGGAATGTACCCTCTATCCCTACACTCTGAAGGGTTATAATCAGGAAAGGATGCTGTATTTTGTCAAATGCTTTTTCTGCATCTCTGGAGAGAATCATATGATTTTTGAATTTTTCTTTCCGGATAAAATCTAAGACACCAATCGATTTGCGAATGTTGAACCACCCTTGCATCCCCGGAATGAATCCCACTTGGTCATGATGGATAATCCTTTTAATGTACTGTTGGATCCTATTAGCTAGGATCTTGTGAGAATTTTGGCGTCCATATTCATCAGGGATATTGGACTGTAATTCTCCATTTTGATGGGGTCTTTGCCTGGTTTGGAGATCAAGGTAATAGTAGCCTCATAGAATGAGTTTGGTAGGTTTCCTTCTGTTTCTATTTTTTGAAATAGCTTTAGGAGAATAGGTATTATTTCTTCTTTGAATGTTTGGTAGAATTCCCCAGGAAAAACATCCGGGCTTGGAGTTTTGTTTTTTGGAAGGTTGTTTATTACTGACTCAATCTCTTCATAATTAATTGGCCTGTTTAAAAAATCAATTTCTTCCTATTTCAGTCTTGGTAGTTTATAGGTTTCCAGGAAGGCCTCCATCTCTTCCAGATTGTTTAGTTTTTTGGCATATAGCTGTTGATAGAAGTTTCTAATTATCCTTGCAATNATAATCCTTCCAATTTCATTGGTGTTGGTTGTGACCTCTCCTTTTTCATTCATAATTTTGTTAATTTGGGTTCTTTCTCTATTCTTTTGGATAAGTTTCCAGTGGTCTGTCAATTTTATTAATTCTTTCAAAGAACCAGCTTCTAGTTCCGTTGATCTGCTCTACTGTACTCCTGGTTTCTAATTCACTGATTTCTGCTCTAGTCTTGGTCAACTGCTTCCTCGTTCGTGGATTAGGCCTGTCCCTCTGATGCTGTTCCAGGTTCTTGAGGTGAGAATATAGAAACTGCATTTTAGATTTTTCTATTCTGTTGAGTGAGGCTTGGATGGCTATGTATTTCCCCCTTAGGACTGCCTTTGCAGTATCCCAAAGGTTTTGGACCGTTGTGTTNTAGGTTTTTGGACTGTTGTGTTTTCATTCTCGTTGGTCTCCATAAATTGTTTAAATTGATTTTTGATTTCCTGGTTTATCAAATCATTCCTGAGCAGGATGGTTTTTAGTCTCCAAGTGTCTGAGTTTCTTCCAAATTTCTCCTTGTGGTTGAGTTCCAATTTCAAAGCGTTGTGGTCTGAGAATATGAAAGGAATAATTTCAGTCTTTTGGTATCAGTTGAGACCTGTTTTGTGTCCCAGAACATGGTCTATTCTTGAAAATTTTCTATGGGCATTAGAATCGAATGAGTATTCTTTGGTTCTGGGGTGTAGTGTTCTATATATATCTATGAGGTCCAACTCATCAAGTATGGAAATCAAAGCCCTTATTTCTTTGTCGATTTTTTGCATGGGTGTTCTGTCTATTTCTGATAGTGGACTGTTGAGGTCCCCTACTATTAACATATTTTTATCTATATGTCTCTTTATTCTGGTTATCAGTTGGCTTGTGTATCTTGCTGCTCCCCTGTTGGGGGCATATATATTTATAATTGTCATATCCACTTGTTGGATACATCCTTTAAGAATAATATAGTGCCCTTCTGTGTCTCTAACTATAGTCTTTAGTTTAAAATCCAATCTGTCTGATATGAGAATTGCTGCACCAGCTTTCTTTTGAGGTCCACTGGTGTGAAAGATGGTATTCCATCCTTTGCTTTCAGTCTGAATGTATCTTTAGGTTCAAAATGAGTCTCTTGTAGACAGCACCTGGATCGGTCATGTCTTTTTATCCAGTCTGCAACCCTGTGGCATTTCATGGGAGCATTTATGCCATTTACATTGAGACTGAATATTGAGAGATATGATTTTAATGATGCCATGTTGCCAGTAAGTATTTGTTTCTATCCATTGTGACTTTCTGTTCTGTATCACTCTTGGGGCCTTTTTATTTTTATAGAACCCCCCTTAATATCTCCTGTAAGGCTGGTTTCATGGTTACCAAATTGGTCAATGACTGTCGATTCTGGAAGGTCTTTCTTTCTCCATCAATTCTGAATGACAGCCTTGCTGGATAAAGGATCCTTGGCTACATGTTTTTCTCTGAAAGAGCTTTAAAAATGCCCCCCCAAGCCTTTCTCTCATTCCAGGTCTCTGTAGACAGGTCTGACGTAATTCTGATACCTTTGGCTTGGTACATGAGAAATTTCTTTGCCCTGGCCACTTTCAATACTGTATCCTTGGATCTAATATTTGTTAATTGCACTATGACGTTACATGGTGTAGGTTTGTCGTGGTTGAGCTTGGGGGGGCTCCTCTCTGCCTCTTGAACATGAATCTTTGTTTCCCTTGCTAGATTAGGGAAGTTTTCAGCTACAATTTGTTTAAATATCTCTTCTAGACCTCTGTTTTTCTCCACCCCCTCGGGGATGCCAATGATTCTGATATTGGAACCTTTCATTGAGTCCGTAATCTCCCATAACCTACATTCTTGAGCGTGGATTTTTTTTAGTCCAGATTCTATATTAGCTTTCTCTTCTACTAACCCATCCTCCAATTCGCTGATACGTTCTTGTGCCTCATTCACCCTGGCCGTCAGAGCCTCTAGTTTTGACTGCATTAGGCTCATAGAATTTTTCATTTCTACCAAATTCACTCTCATTTCCACCCTTAGAGATTCTATATTCTCATTAACATTTTCGTTAATACTTTTTTCAACTCTACACATCATCTTGACCATTGTTACTCTGAATTCCATTTCTGATAATTTGGTTATATCCATATCCACTAGTTCTGTGGCAGAGGCCACAGACTCATTGTCTTTTCTTTGCTAGGGGGATTTCTCCTTCTCGTCATTCTAATGAGGAGAGGTTGCGGGGTTGTCCAGAGCCCAAATTATTGACCTGGACCCAGGCCATGCACCCTTGTTTTATAGGGATCTTAGGGATGTGGGCTTCTTGATTTTTCAGCCTGCCTTCTTGGGGAGGGGCCTGTCGCACTGATACTCAGGCAACCCTGTTTGGGTAGAGTCTCTGTGTCCCCTGAGAGGGGCGATGGGGATGGGCACACTGTGAGCCGGTATTTCCAGGCTTTTGTTCTCTGGCGGCTTTCCCTGGCGGTTTGTTGTGCCTCTTCTGAGAGTCAGAGCAGCAGTGGCTGAATCTCAGCCTCTGTCTCAGAACAGAGGGATCGTGGACCGTTCTCCACTGATGTTCTGGGTACTTTATCTCTGTTTCTGTTGGTCCTGCTCAACCCTGCAGCATCCCGGGATGTGAGCCCCACACCCGGTGTCCCAGCCCTCACTTCCAGGGCCGCCGCGTCTCTGTCCTTTCTGTTTCTAACACCGCCAGCCACCCCCGCATGCTCCCGGAGTTCCCGGTCTCAGTCTGGTTCCAGTGAGCACACCCGACCTCTGTTTCAGTCTGGTGGCGTGAGTTCCCCGGCTCACGGTCTCAGTCTGCTCTCTCGCAGGTGCCGGTCCGCAAATCTGCCTGCTCCCCTGTGCAGGTGGCTACCGCTTCCCGGCGCCCGAACACAGCGGCTCCCTCTCTCTTCTGTTTATCTTCCGATATCTGTGCGCGGTTTCACAGCTCCCGGCTTTGTACCTCAATACTCAGCGCTGGAGATGTTCATTTGTAGAGATCCAGATGTATCTTCCTCTGTCTCAGGCCGATTCCGTGGATGTTCAGGCTGTTCTGGTACCTATCTAGCTCGACTTAGGGGACCGGCTGAAAAAGGGGACCCCTACTCCTCCGCCATCTTAACTCCCCTCTTCTGGGCTTTTTATACATTTATAAATAATAGATAACTTTTTAGTACTTACTATGTGCTATGGGCTTTTCATACTTCATGTGCTTTATTTTATGCAATTGTCACCACAACCATGTAAGTTAAGTAACAGTATTACCTCCATTTTTTAAATAAGTAAATTGGGGCTTAAGAAAGCTAAATAACTTTTGCAAGAGCCCACAGCTAGTGTGTGAGGAAGTCAGAATTAATACCGTGATTGTTTTAGCACAAAACCCATGCTCCTAATATTACACATACTGCCTGCAATGACATATTTCCTCAGAACTCTGAGACCCAAACTAATAAAATCAATGTGTGATACATGTGGTAATACACATGCAAAAGTCATAGTAAAAAAAAAATTTCTTTCACTTCACAAGCAAGAACAAAGCTTGCCTATAACCTATTAGGTAGCCTATAAGTATTTTTTAAATGAGTCAAATGAGGAGGAATGAACAATTTGAAACATAGGAAAGCAGGAATCAGAGAGTACACTTTGGAATTTCCATTAAAACCTCTCAAATGTAAAAGGTTTTCTAACAAATGGATGGTAACATCCCAGTTCCCTGGGAAGATCTATCCCTGTAGTGGAGACAGAGGCACCAGACCACAAAACTTCAATGGCAAGATTCTATGAAAATCATCCAGCTAATTCCAGTTGTTTTCATTACATGTTCACCAATCATCTGATAATATTTGGACTTCCAGTATTACTTACAAGTCTGGAGGAAACTCCATGATCATCAACCTAAGTGTTGCAATCTGCTTGATAGTTATGCTTATCATTGTAAACAAATAAACCAGCACTCAGATTTTAGATGATTGATCCCTTTTGAGTTAAACTAGTGTGTAAACAAGTCTTTGAGATATTGGTAACATTTGGTTACCTAACCAAATTGAGCATCTGATCTACAGAACTGAGAAGCATATCCTGGAATGGGGTGTTCCCACAAAGTTATATCCATCCTAGGTGACAACTCTATGTCATGATTCATGCAGCCACAAGTTCACCTGACCTAGACTGATCAAGATAATCACTATAATTTCAGGGAGAATCATATATAAGCAACCATTTCTAATGTTTCTCATAGTCTGAAATCCCCAGGAAACAATTGAAATTACAAATAATCATGTCCAATATGGCAACATAGGAAGACCCAGAACTCACCTACTTTCACAGACACTGTGAACTGATGGCTGATTCAACAGCTTCTGCACAAAAAATAATAGAGGCACCACATAGAGATAAGTAGGAAAAACAGAGATACAGTAATGATCAGAAGCCCACCCCCAAGGCAATGACCTCTACTAGGGAGGGATATCACTGATGGGCCTGCATGCAGACTCATCCAACCTGAGGCACCAGAAAAAATAAAACAAAACAGCTGTTTATAGAGCAACTAGACTATAATTGAAGGAAATCCATTTACTAACACGACCATGTATGCAAACAGTTGGGGAACTACTAGAACTCTCTAAGATCAAAGGTGTAGGCAAATACCATTCTTTATGTTCTCCCTTCACCTTGACAGCACAGATAGGAGCTGGGACCACTCTGGCCCCTGCTAGGGAAACCACTGTTAGCCCCACGTCTTTAGCCCATGCCAGTTCCAGCTGTCCCACTTAAGGTGGCCCTGAACCAGTGCCCACCCCAGCTCCAGCAGTCCCAAGATGGCACCAGTGTAGCATGCCCCAGGACCCCCAAGGCCCATGCACAACCCAGCTGTCCCATCAGGACTACCCCTGCACAGCATGCATCAGGACATCCCATGCCCACTCTAACTCCAGCTGTCCTGCCAGGTGGCCTGGGTGCAGCACAGTTCAGGACATGCCTAACCCACTCCCACTCCAGCTTCAGTCATTTCACCAGGGTTGCCCCAGTGTGGCATTCCCCAGAACAACCACCCTGCCCTACAGCTCATGCCTGATCCAGCTCCAGCCAACCAGCTGAAGTCACCAGAACATGCAGTCTAACACAGAGGATGTTCTTACATAAGGCCATTCCTTCATAACCAGGAGAGGTAGCTGTTCTGCCTAGTTTATAGAAACAAACAGAGAACATCAAACAAAATGAGGAGACAGAAGAATATGTTCCAACAAAAGAAAAAAAATGAAACCCCACAAAAAAAACCCTAATGAAATGGGGATAAGTAATTTACCCGATAAAGAGTTCAATCTAATGATCAGCATAGAGCAACACAGTGAGAAACTCAACAAAGAGAAAACATAAAGTACCAATCAGAAATCACAGAGTTAGAGAATAGAATAACTGAACTGAGGGTTGCTGGAGGGGAGATGCTTGGGGGGAAGGGATAATTGAGTGATGGGCATTAAGGTGGGCATTTGATATAATGAGCACTGGGTGTTAAATGCAACTTATGAATCACTAAATTCTACCTCTGAAAGTAATTTTAAAAAAAGAATAACTGAACTGAAAAATGCACTAGAGGGAAACAACAGCTTATTAGATGATACGGAAGAATGGATGGGTGATCTGGAAGGTGGAGGAACGGAAATCACACAGAACAGCAAAAAGAAAAAAAATTTTTTTAAATGAGAATAAGGGACCTCTAGGACAACATCAAGCACACTAACATTCATGTTACAGTTGTCCCAGAAAGAAAAGAGAAATAGGCAGAGAACATATTTGAAATAACAATGCTGAAAATTTCCCTACCCTGGGAAAGGACACAGATGTCCAGGTCCAGAAAGCACAGAGAGTCTCAAAGAAGATGAACCCAAAGAAATCCACGCCAAGACATAGTATAACTAAAATGGCAAAAGTTAAAGAGATGATCTTAAAGGCAGCAAGAGAAAAACAAATAGTCACATACAAGGGAAACCCCATAAGACTATCAGCTGATTTTTCAGCAGAAACTTTGAAGGTCAGAAAGGAGTGGCAGGATATATTCAAAATGCTGAAGGGGAAAGACTTACAACCAAGAATCCTCTACTTGGCAAGATTATCATTCACAATTGGAAGAAAGATAAAGAGTTTCCCAGACAAGCAAAAACTAAGAGTTCATCACCATTAAGCTGGCATTGCAAGAAATGCTAAAGGGTTTTCTTTAAGGGTAAAAGTAAGGCCACAACTAGAAATGAGAGAATATATGAAAGAAAAAAAATCTCACTGGTAAAGGCAAAGATAGTAAAGGCAGTGTATCAGCCACTCTAAGAGTTAGTATGAAGGCAAAAAGACAAAAATAGTGAAATCAACTCTAACTACAATAAGTAGTTAAAGGACATGCAAAATAAAAAGATGTAAAATAAGGTGTCAAAAACATAAAGCATGGAGGCGTGGTGAGTAAAAATGTAGTGCTTTTACAATGTATCTGAACTTAAGCAACTATCAGTTTAAAATAGGCTGCTATTTATATAGATTAATAAATGTGAACCTCACGATAAGCTTAAGCCAAGATTCTACAGTAGATACACACAAATGAAGAGAAAGGAACCCAAACATAACATTAAATAAAACCATTAGGCTAAAGGGAAGGGACCAATAGAGAAAGAAAGGAATAGAGAACTACAAACACAACCAGAAAACAATCATCCAAATGGCAAAATGGCAATAAGTACGTGCCTATCAGTAATCACTTTAAGTGTAAATGGACTAAATACTCCAATCATAAAACACAGGGTCGGTGAATGGATTAAAAAAAAAGGCCTATTTATATTCTGTCTATAAGAGATTCACTTCAGATCTTTAGATACATACATATTGAAAGGAAAGGTATGGGAAAAGATATTCTATGCAAATGGAAACAAAAAAAGCTGGTGTAGTAATAATCACATCAGACGAAATAGACTTCAAAGCGAAGAAGATAAGAAAAGACAAAGAAGGGCATTACATCATCATAAAGGGATCAATCCAAAAGGAAGATAAAACATTCATAAATATTTATGCACACAACATAGGAACACCTAAATATATAAAGCAAATATTAATAGACATAAAGGGATAAATTAACAGTAATATAATAATAGTAGAAAATTTTAACATCTCACGAACATCAACACATAGATGATCGAGACAGAAAATCAATAAGGAAACATTGGCTTTAAATGACACATTAGACCAGAGTGATTTAATAGACATATATAGAACATTTTATTTTAAAACTACATAATACACATTCTTTTCAAGTGCATATGGAACATTCTCCAGGATAGATCACATGTTAGGTCACAAAACAAGTCTCAGTAAACTCAAGAATATTGAAATCATTTCACAGTTTCACTCAAGCATCTTTTCTGACCATAATAGTATGAAACTAGAAATCAGTTACAAGAGAAAAACTGGAAAAACACAAACACATGGAGACTAAACAACATGCTACTAAACAACCAATGGGCCAATGAACAATTCCAAAGAAATAAAAAAATACCTTGAAACAAATGAAAATGGAAACATGGCTTTTGAAAGTCTATGGGACATAGTAATAGCAGTTTTAAGAGGGAAGTTTATAGTGATATAGGCCTACCTCAAGAAACAGGAAGAATCCCCCCAAAACAATGTAACTGTATCCCCAAAAGAACTATAAAAAGAACAAAGACCAATGTTAGTAGAAGGAAGAAAATAATAAAGATCAAGCAGAAATAGATGAAATCAAGACAAAAAAAAAAAAAACCCAGAAAAGATCAATGAAAATAAAAGCTGGTTCTTTGAAAAGATAAAATAAAAAAAAAAACCTCTAGCCAGACTTATGAAGAAAAACAGAGGACCCAAATAAACAAAATCATAAATGAAAGGAAAGTTACAACCAATACCACAGAAATACAAAGGATCCTAAGAGACTACTGCAGATGATTATCTGCCAACTTACTGGGCAACCTAGAAGGAATGGATAAATTCCTAGAAAGACACAACCTTCGAAGACTGATTCATGAAGAAAAAATCTGAATACACTGATCACAAGTAATGAAATTGAATTAGTAATTTTGAAACTCCCAAAAAACAAAAATCCAGGACCAGATGGCTTCATAGATGAATTATACCAAACATTTAAGGAAGAGTTAATATCTATACTTTTCAAATTACTTCAAAAAATTGAAGAGGAAGGAATGCTTCCAAACTCATTTTATGAAGCTAGCATTACCCTGATACCAAAACCAGATGAAGACACTACAAAAAAGAAAATTTTAGGTCAATATTCCTGATGAATACAGAATATTAGTCAACCAAATTCAACAGTACATTAAAAAGATCATACAACATGATCAAGTAGAACTTATTCCATGGATTCAAGGATGGTTCAATCAACATGATACACCACATTAACAAAAGAAAGGGTAAAATCATATGATCAGCTCAATAGATGCAAAGAAAAAGCATTTGAGAAAATTCAACATTTGTTCATTGTAAAAATTCTCAACAAAGTGGATTTGGAGGGAACATATCTCAACATAATAATAGCCATATATGACAAACCCAGAGCTAGCATCATACTTAATGGTGAAAAGTACAAAGCTTTTCCTCTGAGATCAGGAACAAAACAAGGATGTCCACTCTCACCATTTTTATTCAACATACTATTGGAAGTCTTAGCCACAGCAATTAAGCAAGAAAAGGAAATAAAAGCATCCAAAATGGAAAGGAAGTAAAACTGTCACTATTTGCAGATGACATGATACTATATATAGAAAACCCTAAAGACTCCACCAAAAACTATTAGAATAATGAATTAAATAAAGTTGCAGGATATAAAATTAACATAAAGAAATTGGTTGCATTTTTATACACTGATGTGCTATCAAAAAGGGAAATTAAGAAAAAAATCTGATTTATAAATTGCTTTAAAAAAATAAAATACCTAGGAAAAAATTTAAGCAAAGAGGTGAAAGACCTATACTCTGAAAATATGACACCAATGAAAGAAATTCAAGATGACACAAATAAATGGAAAGATACACCATGTTCATAGACTGGAAGAATTACTATTGTTAAAATGACCATACTACCCAAAGCAATCTACAAATTCAATACAATCCCTATCAAAATACCAGTGACATTTTTCACAGAACTAGAACAAATAATCCTAAAATTTGTATGGAACCACAAAAGATCCTGAATAGCCAAAGGAATCTTGAGAAAGAAGAACAAAGCAGAAGGTATCACTCCCCCAGATTTCAAACTATAATACAAGCTGTAGTAATAAAAACAGCATGATACAGCCATAAAAATAGACATATAAATCAATGAAACAGAATATAGAGGTAAGAATTAAACCCACATTTGTATGGTCAATTAATCTATGAGAAAGGAGGCAAGAATATAAGAATATAAAATGGGAAAGACAATCTTTTCAATAAATGGTGTTGGGAAAACTGGACAACTTGCAAAAGAATTAAACTGGACCACTTTCTTACTTCATACACAAAAATAACTTCATGATTGATTAAAGACTTGAATGTGAGACTTAAAACCATAAAGTTCCTAAAAGAAAATACAAGCAGGAAGTTCTTCAATATCGGTCTTGGCAATATTTTTTGGGCTAGTTTCTTCAGATAAGGGCAACAAAAGCTAAAATAAACAAATGGGATTGCATCAAACTAAAAGCTTTTGCACAGAAAAAAAAATCAAAGTGGAAAGGGAACCTACTGAATGGGAGAATTTTTGCAAATGATATATCTAATAAGGAGTTAATATCCAAAATATAGAGAGAACTTACACAATAGCAAAAAAACAAATAACCTAGATAGACATTTTTCCAAAGAAGACACACAGATAGTCAACAGATATATGAAAAGATGCTCAATATCACTAATCATCAGGAGCATGTCAATCAAAACCACAATGAGATATTGTCCCATACCTGTCAGATTGTCTATTATCAAAAAGGCATAAAATAACAAATGTTGGCAAGGATGTGGAGAAATGGGACCCTTGGTACAGTTGGTGGGAATTAAAATTGGTGCTGCCATTATGGAAAACATTATGGAAGTTTGTCAAAAAATTAAAAATAGAACTACCATATGATTCAGCAATTCCACCTCTGGGTATTCATCTGAAGAAAATGAAAACACCGATCCAAAGAGACACATGCACCCCTATGTTTATTGAAGCATTATTTACAATAGCCAAGATATGGAAGCAACCTAAGTGTCCATCGATAGATGAATGAATAAAGAAGATGTGTGTGTGTGTGTGTGTGTATTGCACAGCCATAAAAAAGTAATGAAATCTTGTCACTAGTGACAATATGGATGGACCTAGAGGGAATTATGCTAAGTGAGATAACTCAGACAGAGAAAGGTAAATACTGTATGATTTCACTTATATGTGAAATCTAAAAAAACAAAACAAATAAACATACAATTTAGAAATAGACTCATAGATACAGGAAACAAATTGGTGGTTACCAGATGGGGTAGAGGTTGGGAGGCAGGTGAAATAGGTAAAGGGGATTAAGAAGTGCAAAATTCCAGTTGTAAAACAAGTAAGTCATGGAGATGTAATTTACAGCATAGGGAATGTAGTCAATAATGTTGTTATAACTTTGTATAGTGACAGATGGTAACTAGACTTCTCATGGGGATCATTTCATAATGTATAAAAATTTCAAATCACTGTGATGTATACCTGAAACTAATAGGATACTGTATATCAATTATACTTCAATTAAAAAATTAGCTAAAAGGTAAAAGAAATTACAAATAGTAACATTTGTTTTAAAAAAAAGTTTAATTATATATTATAGTAACTGCCAAAATTCCACTAAAGTAACACTCTTCCCTGATGTTCTACTTCAGAAATTGGCCTTCTATAGCTAATGAGAATTAGTGATTAATTTTAGATGGCTCTAATAGAATACTAATGCTTTTGGTCCACCTATTTAGGTCAATGTTCATATTTATAGTGGCAAGCTTAGTGCATTATATTTTCTAGAAAAAATTATTTATTACTCTAATCCTGTGGTCTTGTTTCTGTTGTTTTCTTCTCAATATTTTTTGTCAGAGAGCTAAAAATATTGCATTACCTCTCTCAGATTGCATTTTAATTTGACAGGAAAATTAGATTACAGTCATATTTTCCCATCCCTGCTCCTATAGTTGTATGTCAATAGGCCAAATAAAGCCATGAGTGATAGTAATCCATTTGGTATCAATCCAGACCACATTACAAATGGTCCAATGGGTGAGTGTTATGATAAAAACATACAAAATGCCTTTTATATCTATTTGTTTCACAGGTTAATGATGCCCCCACAAACAACCTTTCTTTTATGGATCTGCAAGTCACAAAATTACCCAAAAAGTTTAAGTTTTTTTCAATTTGTATTACATATTAGAAGTTAGAAATTCTAGTGCTCTTTTATCTGCTCTATATAAAAGGAAGGAAACATCCTTCTATTAATCCTAAATAATGCCCTCTTAGCTTCTCACTAAATGCTCAATTTCCTGCATTCTGGGCCCTGTAACACACTACTGTACAGTAACTGATTTTGTTAAGGCCACAAATGCCTTACTAATTGTAAGATCCAAGGGAGATGTTTTAACCCTTACTTTACTGGACCTTTTTACTGTACTTAGTAATGACAATAAATCCTTCCTTCCTCAAGTTCTTCACTCTTGACCTCCAGGACACCAAACTCCTGTAGTTTATTTAGTATATCTCCAACCATTTTTTTTCTTTCATGGGTTCCTATTCTTGCATTTTTCTCAGTAAATATTGATGTTTCCCACAGTCTGTATCATTTCTCTTATCTTCTCACTTTACACTTTTCCACAGATGATAACATTAAACCTCAAGTGTTCAAATATTGCATATGTACTCATAACTCCTACATCTATATCTCTAAACCAAATCACTCACTCAGGCTTAAGACTTGTGCTAAACTGCATGCTAAATGTCTTACAGGAATCTTAATAACACAGTTGAATTCATCTCTAAATTCCAAACCACATATTCTCCTTCCTCTATAATTATTTGGCATATGTCTTCATCTACTCAATCACTAAAACCAGAAATTTTAAAGTCATCCCCCTATGTCCAGTTGGTGACTATGTGCTCCTTAATATTCCTTGGGTCTGTCATCACTTTAACATCCACACTACCATTACCCAAGGCAACCATCATCATTTGCCTAGACTAATACTGTTCTCCCAACCTCTTATAATATTCCCCCTTCAAATTTATCTACCAAAAAAGTTCCAGGCCAAACTTTTTTTTTTGAAGATTTTATTTATTTATTTGACAGAGAGAGACAGCCAGCAAGAGAGGGAACACAAGCAGGGGGAGTGGGAGAGGAAGCAGGCTCCCAGCGGAGGAGCCCGATGTGGGACTCATCCCAGAACGCTGGGATCATGCCCCGAGCTGAAGGCAGATGCTTAATGACTGCGCCACCCAGGCGCCCCCAGGCCAAACTATTTAAAACTTTACGTATAAGCACCATGCTTAAAAAGCATTCAATGTCTATATTTCTTACATAGTAAAGTCCACCATATGATAATTGTCTTTGTCTGATTGACTTATTTTGCTCAGCATAATACCCTCCAGTTCCATCCACATGGATGTAAATGGTAAGATTTCATCCTTTCTGATGGCTGAGTAATATTCAATTGTATATTTATACCATATCTTCTTTATCCATTCATCTGTCAATGGACATCTCAGCTCTTTCCTCAGTTTGGCTATTGTGGACATTGCTGCTATAAACATTGGGGTGCAGATACCCTTTTGGATCACTACATTTGTATCTTTGGGGTAAATTCCTAGTAGTGCAATTGCTGGTTCATAGGGTAGCTCCATTTTAACTTCTTGAGGAACCTCCATGCTGTTTTCCAGAGTGGCTGTACCAAATTGCATTCCCACCAACAGGGTAGGAGGGTTCCCCTTTTTCTGCATCCTCACCAACATCTGTTGCCTCCTGACTTATTAATTTTAGCTATACTGACTGGAGTGAGGTGGTATCTCATTAGAGTTTTGATTTGTATTTCTCTGATGCCAAGCGATGTCGAGCATTTTTTCATGTGTCTGTTGGCCATTTGTATGTCTTCTTCGGAGAAATGTCTGTTCATGTCTTCTGCCCATTTCTTGACTGAATTACTTGCTTTGGGGTGTTGAGTTTGATGAGTTCTTTATAGATCTTGGGTACCAGCCCTTTATGTGATATATCATTTGCAAATATTTTCTCCCATTCTGAAGCCTTTTAGTTTTGTTGATTGTTTCCTTCACTGAGCAGAAAATTTTATCTTGATGAAGTCTCAATAGTTCATTGTTGCTTTTGTTTCCCTTGCTTTTAGAGATGTGTCTTGGAAGAAGTTGCTGTAGCCAAGGTTGAAGAGGTTACTGCTTATGTTCTCCTCTAGGATTTTGATGGATTCCTGTCTTACATTTGGGTCTTTCATCCATTTTGAGTTTATCTTTGTGTATGATGTAGGAGAATGGTCCAGTTTCATTCTTCCACATGTGGCTGTCCAATTTTCTCAACACCATTTGTTGAAGAGACTGTCTTTTTTCCATTGGATATACTTTCCTGCTTTGTCGAAGATTAGTTGACTATAGAGTTGAGGGTCCATTTCTGGGTTTTCTATTCTGTTCCATTGATCTATGTGTCTGTTTTTGTGCCAGTACCATACTGTCTTGGTGATTACAGCCTTGTAATATAGCTTGAATTCTGGAATTGTGATGCCTCCAGCTTTGCTTTTCATTTTCAAGGTTGCTTTGGCTATTTGGAGTCTTTGTATTTCCATCCATATTTTAGGATTGTTTGTTCCAGCTCTGTGAAAAATGTCGATGGTATTTTGGTAGGGACTGCACTGAATGTGTTGATTGCTCTGGGTAGCATAGGCATTTTAACATTTTAACAATATTTATTCTTCCAATCCATGAGCATGGAAAGCTTTTCCGTTTCTTTGTGTCTTCCTCAATTTCTTTCATAAGTGTTCTATAGTTTTTAGAGTAGAGATCCTTTATCTCTTTGGTTAAGTTTATTCCTAAGTATCTTATGGGTTTTGGTGCAATTGTAAATGGGATCAACTCCTTAATTTCTCTTTCTTCTGTCTCATTGTTAGTGTATAGAAATGCACTGATTTCTGTGCATTGATGTTATATACTGCCACGTTGCTGAACTCCTTTGTTTGTGCTGTCAAGAATTTTCTGCCTATTTCCAAACACCCTTCACCTGGTTGATTTCTAATCATATTTTGGTGTTCAAAATAGGTATCACCTTATCCAGAAAGCATTCCCTGACATCCCAACCTCAAGCTTTTTCCCACTATCCTATGAACCACTTTATTTTATTCGTCTTTGTATCTCCATCATCTAGCATAGTACCTGTTATACAGTGCATGTCTATTGAATAAAGGAATCCAAATGGTAACTCCTAACTATTAAATATGGAGATGTAATGAACATCTCTAAACTTATACTTCCCCTCACAATGTATAACCCTCAGCTTTCATCTTTTCAGACTAAAGAAACCTACTCTTTATACTCTACTCTTAAAGATCTTGCTCGCCAATCATCCTGCTTACTTGTTACTTGTATTTAGAACTTTTCCAGTTCAAACATATCTTCTGGATGTTGGGGTAAATCTTTAATCTTCATACAAAGTAGAATATTGTATTTTTATGTTTAATATCTACCATGATTATGCTCATTATTTTCTTGACCTTTTGGTCATAGCAGCATACTAAATTGATGCCTTTAGGACATTCATGCTTTCAACAAATATTTAATAAGTGTCTGTTTTGTGCTAGGAGCTGATGATTCACCACAACAAACAATAGCAAGTAAAAACAAGGTCCCTACTCTCATGCAGTTTACATCTTGGTTTGGAAATAAAACAAGCCAACACAGATAACAAACAGGTAAATAGGAATAAACAATGAAATATGTGTGGCAAGTGCTATAAAGAAAATAAAACAGGTGGATATGATAAAGCATCCTTGGGTGCCCAGAGAGGCTACTTTGGGCCAACTCACAGCTCCTGTCTATAGATGTAAATGGTAAACTAGGATCCCATTAGTCTATGAATATAATTTGGGTTATTTCCTTCAAATGCGTGTTGTGTACCACTCTTTCATCAGTGTCCTGCTCACTCACCTTTAAAAGTCATACATACTTTCTTTAATCAGGATGACACATCTTCCAATTCATTTGAGTCAGGGAAATTTTTAAAGTAATTCCACAGAACCCCTGGTTGAATTCACCTGCTCACATTACAGAAAGTTAGAATGATTTTACAGAGAATGACTTTTTCTGTTTTACAACCTCCAACTTAGCATTTCACTACCTAAAAGACTATGATGTTAACCACAGATTTGCCAAATGTATTGTAGACTTACTTTTCCACATAATTTTATTCAACAAACATTTAGCAAACATTATATTATAAATTTAGGAAAAATAAGATCAGTCTCAGCATTTATACCTGTGAGACATCCCAGTTTCCACTTGTCTACCCAGAGAAGTACATGGCTATCATAATACCAGTACATGGTTAATATAAGTATTGAGCTCGCAGGTTCAGTAACCCCCTTCAAAGTGATAAAACTTTTGTTTCTTTTTAGAAAAATATGCCCAAAAAATCCAACTGCTAGCACTGGTGGTAGAAATAAAGAGAAAGAGAAAATGAGAAAATCTAAGAAAGTGATGGTTTGTAGCCAGCAAAATAGAAGTTTTACATGGGAAATTATAGTAATTATAGTGGTATATGTAATATTGAGAAATTCCAAAAGTCTCTGAATATGTCTTTTGTGAACATTAAGAGTCTACAGTAGTATTTTCTAAAATTGCCTGATCATCAGAATCACATGGGTCACATGCAAAAGATACAGATTATCAGGCTCCCTTCTCTGGATACTGTGATTCATGAAGTAAGCTGAGGGCAGGGATCTGTATTTTTAACAATTGTACCAGGTGACTGGGATATACTGGTCTATATTACTTTCCTCATAGGATAAAGAACTTGTGAAAATGGATTGTACAGTTTTTCACAAATAATAGGTACTTAATAAATGTTTTCATCCTCTCTATTTCTTCCTTGTTTTTATGGCCCTTCTATGAAATTGTGATATTTAAGGAGGTTTATATATCTCACTTCTAGAACTCTGCTTCCTATGTGAAATGGGAGTCAAGTTCTTACATATTATTATGGTCTTCTCCCACATTATCACCATATAATCCCAACACTTTCATTCACCCAAATACCATATTACCTGTTATGTTGAACCTTCTTGGTAGCTGAACTTTATTTAAGCTTTTTTTTTTTTAATATGGGAGAGTGAGAGAGAGCATAAGCAGGGGGTATGGCAGGCAGAGGGAGAAGCAGGCTCCCTTTTAAGAAAGGAGCCCAATGCAGGTCTCAATCTCAGGACCTTAGGATTGTGACCTGAGCAGAAGGTAGCCACTTAACTGGCTGAGCCACCCAGGCATCCCTAAGCTTTTTGTTTAGGCCATTCATCAGCATTATTTTACATTTGTCATGTTTTCCATTTAAGTGGCTCTCAATTCTCAATATTTTTCTTAGGCTTAAAAGTAAGGATGATTTTATCCAATTTGTCATGCTTTAGGAAGAACAGATTGTATGACTATGACAGTATTTTAATCAGGACCATCATAGAACTAATTAGGGGAAGAAGTAAAACTTGGGAATTTTTCTTAATTTCTAGTCCAATACTCTTTCCATCACACTGCACTGCCTCTCAGCATGCATTAATGTAAATAATTATAAATGCTCATTTTCAGAACAATAAACAAATTGTTAGTTATTATCCTAGAACATCTTTATTCAGCTGAATCTATAAATAGATTTGGAATAATATTTGGAAATTATTTCAGAATAATTATTCCAAACATTCCAAAAATATTTGGAATAATAATATTTGGAATAATGAATAATATTTGGAATAAATATTAATTTAATTCTTGAATAATCAAATAGAATTAGTGGCATTGTTATTCATTTCTAATCCTTTTATCCTTTTACATAGCAGAACTACATATGTCAGTTTTCACAGTAAAGGGGAAAAACATTCTAAGATGCATTCACTTCTGTTGACCTAAATTTCTCAGAAATGACATTATTAGGAAAGCTTCCAGAAACACATAGATTTTTTAATGTGCCGCATCACCTAACATGACACAACAGAAGTTTATGGGCTAGTTATAAGTTATCTTTGCATTTATATTCTTCCTTATATTGTTAGTTTCTCATCCATATGTCCTGTTTTCCCAAACTAGATGATTAGTTCTCAGAGAGCAGAAACTATATGGTGATTTTTTTTTTACCCAGAATGTAGTAAATTGTCATTAAGTGCATGCTATTTGGTTGATCATTTTCTCAGAATATCACAAGTCACAACAGGACCTCCTGGAAGCATCTAATTGATTTGGACTCCTTTTTAAATTAGGCGAATGATTAAACCACAGTTTTCACAAACTGGCAGCCCTCAAGCTGAACCTAGTCTTCATAGAATAGTTGTCATCAGATTTTTAAAAGAAACAATCTCAATAGTTCTGCATCCACACCTCTCTGACATTTGCTATCTGCCTGTCGTAAAGTAGCCACTAATGCCCTTCTCCTCATGAAAATCTCTAGAGAAAAAGACTTTAAGTATATAAATCATCACTCAAATAATCAAGTTTGCTTGGTAACCAACTCAAATTTCTCCACTTTTATTTTCTTGCCTCTTTCCCACTTCTCAGTGATCAGACTAAACAAAATCTTTCACGTAATAAATGTTATATTGAAAGACTGACCAAGCCACCCCTTAGCCATCCATTCTCAAGGAGAAATAAGCCTAATTCATTTCACTTATTTTCACAATCTATTTTTTATATCTTTCATTCTGTCTCACTGATTCCAAACTCACCATCTCCAATCCCCACCACCACCAGAGGTAAGAGCCAAATGTAAACAGAACCATGTAAATTCCCTTATTTTAAAACTTTTCTGGCTTCCCATTGACTAGGATGCATTTGAATCCCATTCCACGGCCTACAGGCCCTGAGGACCCAACTTCTACCAAATTCTCCACATAAAGTCTTGCTACTTCCTGTTTTGCATTCTATGCTTCAGCAACTTTATACTTCTGTTTCCCACTGTTTACCTATATGCCTTTGCTCCAAATGCCCTCCCCACTTGGATTACCCTTCCCAAGTTGTCTCCACCAATTTCTTACTCATTCTTTAAGGTTCCAGCTTTCCATTGTTATTCCTATCCTCCGCTGATTTCCATAGTGAAGTGTGCACACCTGAGGGGGTACATAGATGGTGTATTGGAGTGTGGAAAATATTAGAACTTTCATGTGTATGTAGTCTTATCTCATCTTTTTATTATTAACGTTGTGGTATCTGTAATAAAAATATTTATAAAATATACACATGCACATCTAAACTAACATACCCACACATGCATAGAGGCTAAACATTTTTATGAATGAAATACATTGCCAGTAAAATTTGGAGTCTACTGCTTTCCTTTTTTCATTTTGATGATTTCTCTAAATGACAGTGTCCACTCCTGTAGCATCAATTAATACATAAATAATGATGATTCCCACATCTATATTGTGAGCCTAAACTTCACTTCTAACCTTCACATTTAAATTTCCAACCAGCTGCTGAATATTTCCACGTAGGTGTTCTGGAGTTATTTCAAAATCAGTCTATCTTAAGTTTGAACTAACTTTTTGTTCCTCCCTATTTCCCCAATCTGTTGTTCCTCATTTTCTACTTTTGTTAACTACAAAATTTTCTGAGAGAGAAACCTGGAAGCCTTTCTTGACTCCTCATTCATTTCTTGCAAATACATTTTCTATTGTATACCCCCACAACAATATCTTTATTTCAAGCCCTCAATTTTATTACAACTGTTGGAAACCTCCTAACTAGTTTCTCTACCTCCAGTTTTATTTCCCTTCAGTTCCTCCTTCAGCCTACTGTCAGAGAATCCTTATGGATTGTAAAGAGATTATGTCATTTTTCCTTCTTAAGACTGTCAGCCACCACTGACTTCTCAATGAAATGCATGATTTTTAGCATGGCCTGGCAGGCATAGAAGACCCTTAATGATGATAGGGCTCTGGCTATCTCTCCAGAATCATTTTCACCCTTTTACAAGATATAGACAAGGCCTTCTGTTTTCCAAGTGCACCATGCTCTCTCATTGCTCAGTGCATTTACCTAGGTCATTTGTTTTGTCTAGAATGCCCTTCCTTTAGAATCCCTAGCAAAACTCAATTCAAATGGCCAATTCAATTCAATTGAATTCAAATTCAAATTCCTCCTCTAGGAATTCTTTGCTGATAACAATTCCTTCCAAGATTGGTTTTGCCCATCAATTGTTAACAAAGAAACAATTAATTGTTAACAAAGAAGCAATTGCTAATTAACAATCTTGTTAATCTTCTTAGGTGTTTCCAAAACTCCAGGTGCACAGTTCTATTATGTGTAGAGTGTGAATAAAGATTATTTTTGAATGAATGAATGGTTTGAAGCTATTTTCTGAAAAATCTCCAAGGTACCCATATATCATTAAAAATTCAAAGGAAAAAGTTTATTTTTATTAGATCTGAACTAGTTCAGAAAATGGTGGAAAGATGACTTCTTCGGTATAACAGGTTCTGAGAAATTCAGAGTGTAAGGGAACTATAGCAGCTGATTAGTCTCACTCCCATTTCACTGGTGAGAAAACTGAGACTCAGAGTTTACATACTTGCCTAAGCTATGTAAGTAATAAGCAGCAGAGCTGGAAATGAAAACAATCCCTCCTGTATTTCTTTTCAGTGTGCATTTTCCTGACTACACTAGAAGTTCCTAACCCTTTTTGTGCCATAGATCCCTATGACAGTCTGGTAACGCTTATGAACTTCTTCTCAAAACAATATTTTTATATAAATAAAATACATAGGACTACAAATCAACTAAATATATTGAAATAAAATTATCAAACTTTTTGGAAATTGTGATACAGTAAAATATATGTTCATTAAGGCATTAAGTAATAAGATCTATGGACAGGTCTAATAATTATTCTAATTTTGAATTAGTGATGACCATGACTGATGTTTTGAGATAGCTACAAGAACTATAATGTGACTTCTATTGATGAAAAAGTCATAGATACTGCTAATACAACTGTGCAGGTTTTTTGTTTGTTTGTTTTTTAACCTACATTGATGGTTGAAGGAAGTGCTAATCTTCAGTAACAGAGTAGTGGAAATAAAGAAGTAATAATTCTCTGGTGAAAATTCATGGACCAGATACTTGAAACTACCCATGTGATAAAAATGTATATATCTAAACACACATGCACACACACATGCACGTGGGTATAAATCTAGAGAAATCTGAATAGGATCAGTATATTGTATAAGTGTTAAGGTCCTGGCTATGATACTGTACTGTAGTTTTGCAAGATGTTCGCCATTGGGGGAAGTTAGATAAAGGGTACGTAAAACCTCCCTATATTTTACAAATACATGTGTATCTACAATTACCTTAACAAAAATCTCAGTTAAAAAATTCAAACTCCAAGAGCTTGCACACTATCAAAATCCTGTTGTAGTATTTCCCAAAGTGTTCTTGAAGATGTGTTCTAAAGCATATGAAAGAGACTGAGAAATCAAGAAACATTTTTTTAAAAGCTCTAACTCAAACTTGTCTGAGAATATTTACCCCCAAAAAACTTATCTTTGTGGAATACTTAGTATCTCAAGTGGACTTGCATTCCACAAACTCCAATTTGAAAGTGCTGTCTTGTTCATCACAGGATCATGTCATCCCTTATCACAACAGCCCATGGAAAGCATTCAAGGTAGCATTTGAATTAGAATATTGCAGCAGACTGTTACCACTCTTCTTTCATCATTGTTTTTGAGCAACATGGTTTACTTTGGGGTGGTATCTGTTTGGAAGGATAAGGCAACCAGGTGGAAGGGCTATGTGGGTGTACTATAACACTTTCACACTCATTATTTTCCTTTGCAATTCAGTGAGCTATACTGAATTGAAAATAAATCTGTCAACAACCAAAGCAAAAGAAAAATAAAAATGTTCTCAGCAAAAGAAGAATCAATTTAAGGGAACATAGCAAAAAAATTAAAAAATAAAAACATACTCACCATAAGATATGTACAGAATTCTCTTTCCAAACTTACGAACATAAACTCACATTTGAAGAAATTGAGGCGTGGTCTTTTGCATTTTCTTAGAGAAGGTACTCCTAGGTTGACTTTTGTTCAGCATATCAGTCCTTTCGAATTTTTTTCCCCCAAGATTTCTGAGGGACTACTACTTTGGAATGACTGTAAGTTGCATTCAACTTAATGTAGTATAGTGTGGTAAAAAGAGCGCTCAGCTTAGAAACATGCACTGAGGATTTTACTCACAACTATGCCACTCACTGTGCTGCCCAGGGTAGTAAGTGGTGGCTGATAATATACTATGGGGTTGGCAGAGGTAAGGAAACATGGAGGTTGAGAAAGTACTTTCATATGTTAAAGAAGACTCACAGGATACAGGAGGCCTTACCATTGTCAAATTAAGGTTGTTTTTCCCTCTAGCAAGGCATTAACATGAAGATAGTTGGGAACTTCCTAGAGGAACATCACATATCTCACCCAGGAGTGGGGGGGGGGTTGTGGGGTATCAGCTTACTTTGTCTTCAGCCAGCCTTCTGTTCCCTCATCAATAGTTCAGTAAAAACTTAGAGTATAACTTCATAAATATTTAAGAGAAGTGACCACTGGAAACTTCTATAATGCATCAGGATTATACAAACAGCTTTTCATATAATATACTTTAAAATTTTTTCTAGCACAAATCATAACAATGTTGAACTCTAAAATGATACTTTTATAGTCAGTCATTAAGCCAAACTCATAATCTATGAAATCATGCATTTCAGTGCACTCAAAGCTGAATTTCTTGGTATAAACCAAGACATTCAATATTTCTTTTTCTTTACTAAAATCAAAGCCCTTCAACCTAGATATTTTCATGACACTAGATAAACTGATTATATGCATCAGCCTTATGTCAACATTGGGTAGGTAATTTTCAAGCAAAATTTTATTTTTCATTCACTGAGTCTAAATCCAAACTTTAATCTTTTATCTCTATCCTTCAAACTCAACTTATAGTGACATCAACATGGTTAGGAAAAAGTCTTATTGTGTAATATGAAGATAATGATGAATTTTCTGTAACATCACAGTTCTACCACTATGGCCAGTGATATGGAAACTTGTTATCAACACAAAAGAGAGCCATTTTGTTTGCTGACTATAAGGATTAATCTTATATCCAGGTTAAAGAAAGCACACCTCATTAAGTGAAAGGAAGCTAGGGTGAAATAAGGAATGTAGTAAATAAGGAATTAATTGAACTCATCCCCAACATTTGGAGGGTGGGTCGATTTGTTTAGTATTTCTGAAGGAAGCTGTGACTGTCCAAACTGATTTTCTAACTAAGTGAAGGATTATTGACCATTGCTGCTTAGTTCAGTTTTCCAATCCTCTTGACAAAAAACAGTTTTAGATCCAGTGCTTCATTTATCTTTTGAATAAGTGCTTATTGATTACTCCTTATGTATCCAGCACTATGTTAGGCACAAAGAAAATAGAGATGAAAAAAAAAAACACTTCCTGCCCTAAGGAGCTCTTGTCCAATGGGAAAAACAGCCAAGGGAGCAATGTGGTAAATTCTGTAAAAGTTACACCCAGTGTTCTACTGGAGCAGAGAAGAAGGAGCACTTACTTCTGGCTGCAAGTATCAGAAAAGGTTTTACAGAGGAGATGGATTGCTTGGGTCAAGGCTTCAAGCTGTAGTTTGAAAATAAGGCAAGGAAGGGGAGTTTTAGACATAGAATAGAGACATAGAGTCAGGGTGACTACACATCCCGCTTTTGCCAGAACTTGAGGGGACACAGGACATACAGTGCTAAACCCAGGAAAGTCCCAGGCAAACCAAGATGAGTTGGTCATATTTCAAGGAAATTGTATTCCTTTAGTAGGTGAGGACCAGCATTTTTAAAAAGAAAAGAATGTATTGCAAGTTTCAGTATTATTTAATGACATTTTTGTTTCAGGAATGTGGTGTGTGTGTGTGTGTGTGTGTGTGCACATGTGCATAAGTAAAACCCAAATCTAGGAACTTTTTTCAGAGTTTTTTTCAACAATTCTTAAACACTTTTGAGTACCTGTTCAGAGAATAAGCAGGGATGTATTTTTCCAAGTGAGCATATCTTGCAAGCAAGATAGGCTTTATCTGCATAAAATCCATGTAGTAAAGAGACTCTGATCTGAGGGGGCCCCACACTTGATTTAATGTTCTGCTGTCACCATCATGAAATTCTGAATACTTTTGTGTGTGCATGTGTGTTTTATAAATCAAAGCTAGTGGCACAATGGAGTATGGGCATGAGGAAAGGAAATATGCCTGGTGGCAGCACACACACGACAACCATATAAGCACTGAACTTGGCTGCCTGAGACCCACTTGCTATCTTAGGGCAGTCTGGGGCTCTGAAGGGCCCTGAAGAAGTGACTAGGCCCAGACCAAGGCCCAGATAGGGAGCTATAGTGGTGGCAGCAACAGTAGAAGTAGCACTGATGGTGACAGTGGCTGTGGTCTAGTGAAAAGAAGGGGTTCCTAAAGGGTCAACACTGGACCTGCAGTAGGAGGTCACCTTGCCCATCCATCCTGGTATCCTGTCCCTATAGTATCAGCACGAACATTAAATCCCTCAGTAGGAACTGCAAGAGCTTAGGCAGTAACTTTGTCAATGAATTATTACAAAGTAAAAGCATATGCATAGACATTGTAAAAAACATATCGAGCTATTATTAGAATTCTTTAAAGAGTTTAGAATTTCCTGATTTCAAAATAGCTGCAACATTGCAAAGCAAATATCCACAGGCTTAGTAATAGAAATTAAATTTAGAGAACATTATTTTCATTTGGAGAATTACACTAATCAATTATTAATGGGAAAATTTTTAAAATTATTTTCCTCATAATTAAAGATAAAGCAATAGACTGCATAAATAGGCATTTTAAATTAGATACAAATCATGAGGTGGAGTTAAGATGGCAGAGTAATAGGAGGACCTTATGCTTCCCTTGTCCCTTGAACACAACTAGATAATTATCAAATCATTCTGGACACCCAGGAAATCGATCTGAAGATTGAGAGAAAAAAACTGCACAACTAGAGGCCACACCATGGAAGGTAGGAGGTGCAGTGATGTGATATGGGGGAGAAAAGAATCATGGGTGCTGCAGAGGTGAGAGAGCCCTGATCATGGAGAGAGAAGAGAGAGGAAAAAAAGAGAGGAGAGAGGTGAGAAAGAGATAAAGCAGCACACAGAGGATTGCACAAGAAAGAGAGTTCCCTAGGAAAACAAAAGGATCTGATTATCACAAGTTTTTGCAAGCAGTGGAGCTGAAATTCTGAAGTTTTAGAAGTCCGTGCCATTGCCAGGGTCAAGCCTGGTAGGTGTAGTGGTGCTCCTGTGGAGAAGAAGGGCAGAGGCCCGGAAGGCAGAGTGTGTTCTGAGGATCCCCGGATTGCGCTCAGAGAGAAAACTCCCCCTCTTGGGGTGCATTTGGGAGAGGTGGCATTACCTTTCAGGGGACATAAGAGACAGCAGGCACCATTGAGCAGATGAGCAGAGATGCCTGCTGAGGGCTGGTAAACTGGATGCTGGCTTTTTGCTATGCTTTAACATAATCCGAGCTCCTGCATAGTTGTGGGACTGCTTTTCTGGGATGAACCAGTACCAGTCACAATGTGGTGAGACACTCCCCCAGAGGATGAGCACAGATGTGAGCCACACCGAATCCCTAAAATTCGGAGTATTGAAACCCAGCCTCATACCTGAGATAAAACAAGAAGCACTGCACCACCACCAGGCAGGCGGTCAGTATGGACACAGACAGGATGAAGGCAGAGATCTGACAGAAGCTTGAGACAAACAAGACAAGATTTTTCGATCTTCTGTGAGGGCTTCCTGAATAGTATCAGGTGCAAACCCCCCTCTCCAGGAAGAGAGCAGACCAACACAATTTTTTACCCTCCCATTAGCATGGCCAGATTTCTGCAAGGAACAGAGTGCACACATTGGAAGTTTGAGGTGCTTACAAGCAGCCTCACTCACCTGCACTTTGCAGGTGCCTTTTTTAATGTGGCAGGCATGATTGTGAGCCAGAGCAGCAGCAGGCCTCCACCAGAAGACCAGCACAAATCCCCCGCATGCACCAGGTCTACTGATCAGTAGTACTTCAGCTCTAATGGAAATAGGACCAGATACAGGATATCCCAACACAAAAAAAGACATAGAGACCTAGACAAAATGCCAAGACAGAGGAATTCATCCCAAAAAGGAGAACAAGAAGAGGTCATAGCCAAGGAGCTAATCAAAATGGATATAGGTAATATGCCTGAACCAAAATTTAAAACAACAATCGTAAGGATACCACCTGGGATTGAGAAAAGCATAGAAGAAACCAGAGAGACACTTACCATAGAAATAAAAGACCTAAAAATTAGTCAGGCCGAAATAAAAATTCTAAATCTGAGATGCAAAACTGACTGTATGTAATGAGAACAAGGATGGAAGAAGCAGAGGAATGAGTAAGTAATATAGAAGATAAAATTAAGGAAAATAATGAAACTGAAAAGAAAAGGGAAAGAAAAAATATTTGGGCACGAATGTAGATTTAGGGAATTCAGCAACTCCATAAAGCATAATAACATTCATATCATAGGAGTCCCAGAAGAAAAAGAGAGGGAAAAGGGGACAGAAAGTTTATTTCAGCAAATTATAGCTGAAAACTCCCCTAATCTGGGGAAAGAAACAGATGTCCATAATCCAGGAGGCACAGAGAATTCACATCAAAATCAACAAATGCAGGCCAAGACCAAGACATATTGTAATAAAATTTGCAACCAAGACACATTGTAGTAAAATTTGCAAAATACAGAGATAAAGAAAGAATCCTGAAAGCAACAAGGGAAAAGAAATCCCTAACCTACAAGGGAAGACAAATTAAGTTAGTAACAGATCTAGCCACAGAAACCTGGCAGGCCAGAAGAAAGTGATGATGATATATTCAATGTGCTGAATGGGAAAAATATACAGCCAAAAATACTTTATCCAGGAAGGCTGTCATTCAGAATAGAGAGAGACAAAGAATTTCCTAAACAAACAAAAACTAAAGGAGTTTGTGACCACTAAACCAGTCCTGCAAGAAATATTAAAGGGAACTCTTTCAGTGGTAAAGGAAGATCAAAAGCAACAAAGACTAGAAAGGAACAGACAAAATCTCCACAAACAACAACTTACAGGTAATACAATGGCACTAAATTCATACCTATCAATAATCACTCTGAATGTAAGTGGAACAAGTGCTTTAATCGAAAGACAGAGGGGAACAGAATGGATTTAAAAAAACAAGACCCATCTACATACAGCCTACAAGAGACTCATTTTAGACCTAAAGACACCTCCATATTGAAATTGAGGAGATGCAGAACCATCTCTCATACTAATGGACACCAAAAGAAACCCAGAGTAGCCATACTTATATCAGACAAACTAGATTTTAAAACTAAAGACTGTAACAAGAGATGAAGAAGGGCACCGTATCAAAATAAAAGGGTCTATCCAGCAAGAATATCTAATAATCATAAATATCTATGATTAAGAGCAACCAAATATATAAATCAACTAAGAAAAAACATAAAGAAATACATGGATAACAATATGATAATAGTAGGGGACGGGGCGCCTGGGTGGCACGGCGGTTAAGCGTCTGCCTTCGGCTCAGGGCGTGATCCCGGCGTTCTGGGATCGAGTGCCACGTCAGGCTCCTCTGCTATGAGCCTGCTTCTTCCTCTCCCACTCCCCCTGCTTGTGTTCCCTCTCTCGCTGGCTGTCTCTATCTCTGTCGCATAAATAAATAAAAATCTTAAAAAAAAATAATAGTAGGGGATGTTAACACCCCACTGACAGCAATGGGCAGGTCATCTAAGCAGAAAATCAAAAAGGAAACAATGACTTTGAGTGACACGCTGGACCACATGGACTTAACAGATATATTCAGAACATCTCATCCTAAAACAGGAGAATACACATTCTTTTAAAGTGCACATGGGACATTCTCCACAATAGCTCACGCACTGGTCACAAGTCAGGCCTCAACAAATATAAAAAGATTGAGATCATGCCATGTATATTTTCAAACAAGAATGCTATGAAACTTGAAGTCAACCACAAGAAAAAATTTGGAAAGACCACAAATATATGGAGGTTAAAGAACATCCCACTAAAGTATGAAAGGATTAACCAGGAAATTAAAGAAGAAATTTAAAAAATACATGGAAGCAAATGAAAATGAAAACATGACAGTCCAGAACCTTTGGGATGCAGCAAAGGCACTCATAAGAGGGAGGTATATAGCAATATAGGCCTACCTCAAGAAGCAAGAAGTCTCAAATACACAATCTAACCTTACACCTAAAGGTACTAGAAAAGGAACAGCAAATAAAGCCTAAAAGCAGCTCTAACTAAGAACTGGTTCCTTGAAAGAATTAATAAAATTGATAAACCAATGGCCAGACTTATCAAAAAGAAAAGAGAAAGGACACAAATAAATAAAATCATCAGTAAAAGAGGAGAGATCACAACCAACACCACATAAATACAAACAATTATAAGAGAATATTATAAAAAATATATGCCAACAAATTGCATAAGCTGGAAGAAATTGAGAAATTCCTAGAAACATATAAACTACCAAAACTGAAACAGGAATAAATAGAAAATTTGAACAGACCCAAAACCAGCAAAGAAATTGAAATAGTAATCAAAACTCTTCCAACCAACAAAAGTCCAGGGCCAACTGGCTTCCCAGGGGAATTCTACCAGACATTTAAAGAAGAGTCAATATCTCTTCTTCTCAAACTGATCCAAAAATAGAAATGGAAGGAAAATTTCCAAACTCATTCTACAAGGCCAGCATTACCTTGATTCTAAAACCAAAGACCCCACTGAAAAGGAGAATTACAGGCCAATACCCCTGATGAACATGGATGCACAAATTCTCAATAAAATACTGGTGAATTAAGTGGGATTTATTCCTACAAGGCTACAAGGGTGGTTCAATATTCACAAATCAGTGTCATATACCACATTAATAAAAGGAAGGATAAGAACCACATGATCCTCTCAATGGATGCAGAAAAAGCATTTGACAAAGTACAGCACCTTCAATAAAGTAGGGATAAAACGAACACACTTCAACATCATAAAGGCCATATAAGAAACACCCACAGCTAGTATCATCTTCAATGGGGAAAAAAATGAGAGTTTTTTGTCTATGGTCAGGAACAATACAGGGGGATTCACTCTCACCATTGTTATTTAACATAGTACTGGTAGTCCTACCCTTAGCAATCAGACAACAAAAAGAAGTAAAATCACCTAAGTCAGCAAGGAAAAAGTCAAAATGTCATTATTCGCAGATGACATGATACTCTACGTAGAAAACCCAAAAGATTCAACCAAAAAATTTCTAGAATGATACACAAATTCAAAACAGTTGCAGGTTATACATTAACATACAGAAACTTGTTGCATATCTATACACCAATAATGAAGCAACAGAAAGAGAAACCAAGGAATCAATCCCATTTACAATTGCACCAAAAAACCATTAGATACCTAACTAAACCTAACCAAAGAGGTAAAGGATCTGTACTCTGACAACGATAGGACACTTGTGAAAGAAACTGAAGATGACACAAAGAAATAGAAAAATATTCCACGCTCAGGTATTGGAAGAACAGATATTGTTAAAATGTCTATACTACCCAAAGCAATCTATACATTTAAAGCAATTCCTATCAAAACACCACCAGCATTTTTCACAGAATGAGAACAAACATTCCTAACATTTGTATA
Organism: Ailuropoda melanoleuca; assembly: GCF_002007445.2. Classification (NCBI taxonomy): domain Eukaryota; kingdom Metazoa; phylum Chordata; class Mammalia; order Carnivora; family Ursidae; genus Ailuropoda; species Ailuropoda melanoleuca. Next base: position 88,492,968 of record NC_048238.1, on the reverse strand, counting down.
GAACCACAAAATACCCCAAACAGCCAAAGCAATCTTGAAAAAGAAAAGCAAAGCTGGAGGCATCACAATTCCCGACTTCAAGCTATAAAGCTATAGTCATCAAGATAGTATGGTACTGGCACAAAAATAGACACATAGATCAATGGAACAGAATAGCAAACCCAGAAATGAACCAAAAGTATATGGCCAACTTATCTTCGACAAACCAGGAAAGGATATCCAATGGGAAGAAGATAGTCTCTTCAACAAATGGTGTTGGGAAACCTGGACAGCAACATGCAGAAGAATGAAACTGGACCACTTTCTTATACCATACACAAAAATAAATTCAAAATGAATGAAGGACCTAAATGTGAAACAGAAACCAATCAAAATCCTAGAGGAGAATACAGACTGCAATCTCTTTGACCTCAGCTGTCACACTTCTCACTAGACGCATCTCCAGAGGCAAGGGAAACAACAGCAAAAATGAACTATTGGGACTTCATCAAGATAGAGATTCTGCACAGCAAAGGAAACCACCAACAAAACTAAAAGGCAACCTATGAATGGGAGAAGATATTTGCAAATGAGATATCTGATAAATGGTTTGTATCCAAAATCTATAAAGAACTTATCAAATTCAACACCCCAAAACAAATAATCCAGTTAAAAAATGGGCAGAAGACATGAATAGACATTTTTCCAAAGATGACATCAAGATGGCCAACAGACACATGAAAAGATGCTCAACATCACTCATCATCAGGGAAATAGAAATAACAGCTACTCTGAGTTACCACCTGACACCAGTCAGAACCACCAAAATTAATAACACAGGAAACAACAATTGTTGGCAAGGATGTGGAGAAAAGGGAACCCTCTTACACTGTTGGTGGGAATGCAAACCGGTGCAGCAACTGAGGAAAACAGTATGGAGGTTCCACAAAAAGTTAAAAATAGAACCACCCTATGACCCAGGAATTGCACTACTAGCTATTACTCAAAGGACACAAAAATACTGTTTTGAAGGGACACAAGCACACTGATGTTTATAGGAGCATTATCAACAATAACCAAATTATGGAAAGAGCCAAATGTCCATGGACTGATGAACTGATAAAGAAAATGTGGTGTGTGTATATACATATAGATATATATATATGTAGATATATATATACAAAAAACTATTACTCAGCCATCTAAAATAATGAAATCTTGCCATTTCCAATGATGTGGATGGAGCTATAGTGTATTCACTTACCAAACAAGTCAGTCAGAGAAAGACGAATACCATATGATTTCACTCATATGTGGAATTTAAGAAACAAAACAGATGAACATAGAGGAAGGAGGCAGAAAAGAGAGGGAGAAAACCATTAAAGCCTCTTAACTATAGAGAACAAACTGAGGATTGATGGAGGGGAGGTGGGCAGAGGGTGGACTCAGTGGGTGATGGGTATTAAGGACGACACTTGTTGTGTTGAGCCTGGGTTTTATACGTAAGCAATGAATCACTAAATTCTACTCCTGAAACCAATATGACACTTTATGTTAACTAACTTGAATAAATAATAATTTGAAAAAAAATAGTTACAAGTCATGAAAACACTTTCAGTTTCCTCAACAACCTTAGCAAGTTACAGAAAATGTCAGTAAATATTTAAATGCCACTATATGAGTTTACATTTAAGATTAAATTCAGACTTACATGAAACTGATTTGTATGAAGAGTTAAATCTTTTTAGAAAAATTGTTCTGCAAAAAATATCAGTTTAAATGTGCTAAAATCTAATTTATTAGATATTATCCCAATGTTGTCATTGCCTAGATAATACTCATAACAGTTGCATCACGAGAAAGATCCTTCTCAAACATAAAAATAGCAAAACTCATTTGCCATTTTCCATTTGCCAAGAGCAACTGACATTTTCAAATATAGCAATTGAAAATTAAGTGGCTAAAAGTATATATTTTAATGGTCTTAATGACCTAATAAATGAATTTACAGAAAAGTGAGCCAGAAAAAATATTTTGATGGGTCAAGATATCACATTAATAAATATTATCATTTATTGTATTATATAAAATAGTTATACAAAAAACATTTTTTTGCAATTTGCAAGGTTATGCTATCAACCATGTGTTGTTATTGCCCCATTACAATTTTTAAAAACATTTTTTTAATTTAAATTCAATTAATTAAAATATAATGTATTATTGGTTTCAGAGGTACAGGCCTATGATTCATCAGTCTTATATAACACCCAGTGCACATACATCACAAGCCCTTAATGTCCATCACCCAGTTACCCCATCCCTCCAGCAACCCTCAGTTTGTTTCCTAAGCGTAAAAGTTTCTTGTGGTTTGTCTCCCTCTCTGGTTTCATTTTGTTTTATTTTTTCCTCACTTCCCCTATGATCCTCTGCTTTGTTTCTTAAATTCCACAAATCAGTGAGATCATATGATAATTATCTTTCTCTGATTGGCTTTTTTCACTTAGCATAATACCCTCTAGTTCCATCCATGCCATTGCAAATGGCAAGATTTCATATATTTTTGGTAGCTGAGTAAGATTCCATTGCATATAGGCACCATATCTTCTTTACCATTCATCTGTCGATGGACATCTGGGCTCTTTCCATAGCTTGGCTACTGTGGACATTGCTGTTATAAACATCGGGGTGCCCCTTTGGATCAGTACATTTGTATCTTTGGGGTAAATACCCATTAGTGCAATTGCTGGGTAGTAGAGTAGCTCTTTTTAAAGAAAAACATTTCATAGCTTAGTACCTTTACACTTTTTCTGCTTTTGAAAAGGGGACCCCACATTTTCAATTGTACTAAGCCCTACAAATTGTGTAGGCCACACTTATTACAAGTATTACCATAGATAAAGAGAAACAAAAAGAATCTTAGCCATTCTCCAAATAAATTTTTATTTTTAATAAATACCACGGTAAACAAATGAAGCAATGGTATTATAGAAATCATTGCCTTTGTCTACTCAAGATATTTTCACAGTCCATTTCTTGTAAAAATGAGTGAACATGTGACCCAGACTGAAACCATTACAGTAACCAAATTGTATGACCCCAGTGATTGGCACAGGATGAATATGCCATCCTTTCATGTAAGCAAAGTCTTTCCTCAGGATTTTTCAGCTGTAGGTGGTGGTGAAATGTCTCTCTTACCTCTAGTGAAGGAACTGTGAAGATATAAAACATTATAAGGATATGATCCTAGAGGTGTCAGAAGCTATTTTTTTCTGTCAAGTATAGAAGCCTGGGAAAAAGAAACTAATAATTAAAGAAGCCAAAGGGAAGTTGAAGCTCGATTCTGGCGCCTTAGACCCCTTGGCCATCCTGACACACCTAAAAATGGAGCTACCCTACAACGCAGCAATTGCACTACTGGGTATTTACCCCAAAGATACAGATGTAGTGCAAAGAAAGGGGCACACCTGCACCCCAATGTTAATAGCAGCAATGTCCACAATAGTCAAACTGTGGAAGGAGCTGAGATGCTCTTCAACAGATGATTGGGTAAAGAAGATGTGGTCCAGGAGGGGAGGTTAAGATGGCGGAGGAGTAGGGGACACCTTTTTCAGCCGGTCCCGAGTTGAGCTGGATAGGTACCAGACCAGCAGGAATATCCACGGAATTCAGCCTGAGACGCAGGAAGATACATCTGGATCTCTACAAATGAACATCTCCAGCGCTGAGTATCGAGGTACGAAGCGGGGAGCCGTGAAACCGCGCACAGATATCGGAAGCTAAACAGAAGGGGGAGGGAGCCGCCGTGTCAGGGCGCCGGGAAGCGGTAGCCACCTGCAAGGGGGAGTGGACAGACCGCGGACCCGCACGCTTGAGACAGCAGGCTGAGAAGGGAGCTCCGGGAGCGTACGCGAGAAGGCTGGCGGTTGGCGGGCCACCTGCACGGGGGAGCAGGCAGACTCGCGGACGGCACCCGCGAGACAACAGACTTAGAACGCGAACTCCAGGAGCGCGCGCAGGGCGGCTGGCGGGCCACCTGCACCGGGGAGCGGGCGGACCGCGGACCCGCACTCTGGAAACGGCAGACTGAGTCCGTGAGCCGGGAGCGTGCACCACCAAGCATCTCACGGAGCTCCGGAGCTCCGGTGTGCTCACTGGATCGAGGCTGAGACCGGGAGCTCCGGGAGCGTCCGCGGGGCGGCTGGCGGCTGGAGGGCCACCTGCACGGGGGAGCAGGCGGACTCGCGGTCAGCACCCGTGAGACACCAGACTGAGACGGGGAGCTCCGGGAGCCCGCGCGGGGCGGCTGGCGGCGGGCGGGGTTGGAAACACAAAGGACAGAGACGTGCCGGCCCTGGAAGTGAGGGCTGGGACGCCGGGTGTGGGGCGCACAGCCCGGGATGCTGCAGGGTTGAGCAGCACCAACAGAAACAGAGTTAAAGTGGCCAGAACATCAGTGGAGAACGATCCGCGATCCCTCTGTTCTGAGACAGAGGCTGAATTTCAGCCGCTGCTGCTCTCTCAGAAGAGGCATAGCAAACCGCCAGGGAAAGCCGCCAGAGAACAAAAGCCCGGAAATACCGGCTCACAGGGTGCCCATCCCCATCCCCCCTCGCAAGGGACACAGAGACTCTACCCAAACAGGGTTTTCTGAGTACCTGCAGGCAGGCCCCTCCCCCAGAAGGCAGGCTGAAAAATCAAGAAGCCCACAACCCGGAGCGCCTGAGTGGCGCAGTCACCAAGCACCTGTCTTCGGATTAGGGTGTGATCACAACGCTCCGTAAGGAGTCCTTCATCGGGCTTCTCCACCGGGAACCTGCTTCTTCCTCTCCCACTCCTCTGCTTGGGTTCCCTTTCTTGCTGACTGTCTCTCTCTCTCTCAAATAAATAAATAAACTCTTTAAGGAAGAAGCCCACATCCCTAAGATCTCTATAAAACAAGGGCGCACGGCCTGGGTCCCAGTCAACACTTGGGCTCTGGACAACCCTGCAATCTCTCTTCATCAGAATGACGAGAAGGAGAAGTCCCCCCCAGCAAAGAAAAGATAATGAGTCTGTGGCCTCTGCCACAGAATTGGCCTCGGCCACAGAATTAATACATATGGATGTATCCCAATTATCAGAAATGGAATTCAGAGCAACAATGGTCAAGATGATGAGTAAACTTGAAAAAAGCATCAGAGAAAGCGTTGCTGAGAATATAGAATCCCTAAGGGCAGAAATGAGAGCGAATCTGACAGAAATTAAAAATTCTATGAGCCAAATGCAGTCAAAACTAGAGGCTCTGACGGCCAGGGTCACCGAGGCAGAGGAACGCGTTAGCGAATTGGAGGATGGGTTAGTAGAAGAAAAAACGAAAATAGAAGCTGGTCTTAAAAAAATCCACGCCCACGAATGTAGATTACGGGAGATTACTGACTCTATGAAACGATCCAATGTCAGAATCATCGGCATCCCTGAAGGGGTGGAGAAAAACAGAGGTCTAGAAGAGATATTTGAACAAATTGTAGCTGAAAACTTCCCTAATCTAGCAAGGGAAACAAGCATTCGTGTCCAAGAGGCAGAGAGGACCCCATCCAAGCTCAACCAGGACAAACCTACGCCACGGCATGTCATAGTGCAATTCGCAAATATTAGATCCAAGGATACAGTATTGAAAGCGGCCAGGGCAAAGAAATTTCTCACGTACCAAGGCAAAGGTATCAGGATTACGTCAGACCTGTCTACAGAGACCTGGAATGAGAGAAAGGCTTGGGGGGGCATTTTTAAAGCTCTTTCAGAGAAAAACATGCAGCCAAGGATCCTTTATCCAGCAAAGCTGTCATTCAGAATTGATGGAGAAATAAAGACGTTCCAAAATCGCCAATCATTAACCAATTTCGTAACCACGAAACCAGCCCTACAGGAGATATTAAGGGGGGCTCTATAAAGGTAAAAAGGCCCCAAGAGTGATACAGAGCAGCAAGTCACAACCGATACAAAGACTTTAAAGAGAAATGGCATCATTAAAATCATATCTGTCAATAATCTCTATCAATCTAAATGGCTTAAACTCTCCCATAAAACGCCACAGGGTTGCAGATTGGATAAAAAGACATGACCCATCCATTTGCTGTCTACAAGAGACTCATTTTGAACCCAAAGATGCATTCAGACTTAGAGTAAGGGGATGGAGTACCATCTTCCACGCAAATGGACCTCAAAAGAAAGCTGGAGTAGCAATTCTCATATCAGATAGACTGGATTTTAAACTAGAGGCCATAGAGAGAGATACAGAAGGGCACTATATTATTCTTAAAGGAAGTATTCAACAAGTGGATATGACAATTATTAATATATATGCCCCCAACAGGGGAGCAGCAAGATACACAAGCCAACTCTTAACCAAAATAAAGAGACATATAGATAAGAACACAGTAATAGTAGGGGACCTCAACACCCCACTATCAGAAATAGACAGAACACCCTGGCAAAAACTAAGCAAAGAATCAAAGGCTTTGAATGCCATACTCGACGAGTTGGACCTCATAGATATATATAGAACACTACACCCCAGAACCAAAGAATACTCATTCTATTCAAATGCCCATGGAACATTCTCAAGAATAGATCATGCTCTGGGACACAAAACAGGTCTCAGCCAATACCAAAAGATTGAAATTATCCCCTGCATATTCTCAGACCACAACGCTCTGAAATTGGAACTCAACCACAAGGAAAAACCTGGAAGAAACTCAAACACTTGGAGGCTAAGAACCATCCTGCTCAAGAATGACTCGATAAACCAGGAAATCAAAAAACAAATTAAACAATTTATGGAGACCAACGAGAATGAATACACAACGGTCCAAAACCTATGGGATACTGCAAAGGCAGTCCTAAGGGGGAAATACATAGCCATCCAAGCCTCACTCAAAAGAATAGAAAAATCTAAAATGCAGTTTCTATATTCTCACCTCAAGAAACTGGAACAGCAACAGAGGGACAGGCCTAACCCACTGACAAGGAAGGAGTTGACCAAGATTAGAGCAGAAATCAATGAATTAGAAACCAGAAGCACAGTAGAGCAGATCAACAGGACTAGAAGCTGGTTCTTTGAGAGAATCCATAAAATTGATAGACCACTGGCAAAACTTGTCCAAAAACAAAGAGAAAGGACTGAGATTATTAAAATTATGACTGAAAAGGGAGAGGTCACGACCAGCACCATTGAAATTGCAAGGATTATTAGAAACTTTTATCAACAGCTATATGCCAAAAAACTAAACAATCTGGAAGAGATGGAGGCCTTCCTGGAAACCTATAAACTACCAAGACTGAAACAGGAAGAAATAGATTTCTTAAATAGGCCAATTAACTATGAAGAAATTGAGTCAGTGATAAACAACCTTCCAAATAATAAAACTCCAGGCCCAGACGGTTTTCCTGGGGAATTCTACCAAACATTCAAAGAAGAAATAATACCTATTCTCCTAAAGCTATTTCAAAAAATAGAAACAGAAGGAAAGCTACCAAACTCATTCTATGAGGCTAATATTACCTTGATCCCCAAACCAGGCAAAGACCCCCTCAAAAAGGAGAATTACAGACCGATTTCTCTAATGAATATGGATGCCAAAATCCTCAACAAGATCCTTGCTAATAGAATCCAACAGTACATTAAAAGGATTATCCATCATGACCAAGTGGGATTCATACCTGGGATGCAAGCATGGTTCAACACTCGCAAATCAATCAATGTGATACATCATATCAACAAGAAAAGACTCAAGAACCATATGATCCTCTCAATTGATGCAGAAAAAGCATTTGACAAAATACAGCATCCTTTCCTGATTAAAACCCTTCAGAGTGTAGGAATAGAGGGTACATTTCTCAATCTCATAAAAGCCATCTATGAAAAGCCTACTGCAAGCATTATTCTCAATGGGGAAAAGCTGGAAGCCTTTCCCTTAAGATCAGGAACACGACAAGGATGCCCACTCTCGCCACTATTATTCAACATAGTACTAGAAGTCCTTGCAACAGCAATCAGAAGACAAAAAGGGATCAAAGGTATCCAAATCGGCAAAGAAGAAGTCAAACTGTCTCTCTTTGCAGATGACATGATACTCTATATGGAAAACCCAAAGGAATCCACTCCCAAACTATTAGAAGTTATAGAACAATTCAGTAAGGTGGCAGGATACAAAATCAATGCCCAGAAATCAGTTGCATTTCTATACACGAATAACGAGACTGAAGAAAGAGAAATTAGGGAATCCATCCCATTTACAATAACACCAAAAACCATACGTTACCTTGGAATTAACTTAACCAGAGACGTAAAGGACCTATATCCTAGAAACTATAGATCACTTTTGAAAGATATTGAGGAAGACATAAAAAGATGGAAAAATATTCCATGCTCATGGATTGGAAGAATTAACATAGTTAAAATGTCCATACTACCCAGAGCAATCTACACTTTCAATGCTATCCCGATCAAAATACCGAGGACATTTTTCAAAGAACTGGAACAAATAGTCCTTAAATTTGTATGGAACCAGAAAAGGCCCCGAATCTCCAAGGAACTGTTGAAAAGGAAAAACAAAGCTGGGGGCATCACAATGCCGGATTTCGAGCTGTACTACAAAGCTGTGATCACAAAGACAGCATGGTACTGGCACAAAAACAGACACATCGACCAATGGAACAGAATAGAGAACCCAGAAATGGACCCTCGGCTCTTTGGGCAACTAATCTTTGATAAAGCAGGAAAAAACATCCGGTGGAAAAAAGACAGTCTCTTCAATAAATGGTGCTGGGAAAATTGGACAGCTACATGCAAAAGAATGAAACTTGACCACTCTCTCACACCATACACAAAAATAAACTCCAAATGGATGAAAGACCTCAATGTGAGACAGGAATCCATCAAAATTCTAGAGGAGAACATAGGCAACAACTTCTATGACATCGGCCAGAGCAACCTTTTTCACGACACATCGCCAAAGGCAAGAGAAATAAAAGATAAAATGAACTTATGGGACTTTATCAGGATAAAGAGCTTCTGCACAGCCAAGGAAACAGTCAAAAAAACTAAGAGACAGCCCACGGAATGGGAGAATATATTTGCAAAGGACACCACAGATAAAGGACTGGTATCCAAGATCTACAAAGAACTTCTCAAACTCAATACACGAGAAACAAATAAACAAATCATAAAATGGGCAGAAGATATGAACAGACACTTTTCCAATGAAGACATACAAATGGCTAACAGACACATGAAAAAATGTTCAAAATCATTAGCCATCAGGGAAATTCAAATCAAAACCACACTGAGATACCACCTTACGCCAGTTAGAATGGCAAAGATAGACAAGGCAAGAAACAACAATTGTTGGAGAGGATGTGGAGAAAGGGGATCCCTCCTACATTGTTGGTGGGAATGCAAGTTGGTACAGCCACTCTGGAAAACAGTGTGGAGGTCCCTTAAAAAGTTAAAAATTGAACTACCCTATGACCCAGCCATTGCACTACTGGGTGTTTACCCCAAAGATACAGACGTAGTAAAGAGAAGGGCCATATGCACCCCAATGTTCATAGCTGCATTGTCCACAATAGCCAAATCATGGAAGGAGCCGAGATGCCCTTCAACAGATGACTGGATTAAGAAGCTGTGGTCCATATATACAATGGAATATTACTCAGCTATCAGAAAGAACGAATTCTCAACATTTGCTGCAACATGGACGGCACTGGAGGAGATAATGCTAAGTGAAATAAGTCAAGCAGAGAAAGACAATTATCATATGATTTCTCTCATCTATGGAACATAAGAACTAGGATGATCGGTAGGGGAAGAAAGGGATAAAGAAAAGGGGGGTAATCAGAAGGGGGAATGAAACATGAGAGACTATGGACTATGAGAAACAAACTGAAGACTTCAGAGGGGAGGGGGTGGGGGAATGGGATAGACTGGTGATGGGTAGTAAGGAGGGCACGTATTGCATGGTGCACTGGGTGTTATACGCAACTAATGAAGCATCAAACTTTACATCCNAATCTGGGGATGTACTGTATGGTGATTAACACAATATAATAAAATAAAATTAAAAAAAAAAAAAGAAGAAGATGTGGTCCATATATACAATGGAATATTACTCAGACATCAGAAAGGATGAATATCTACCATTTGCACTGACATGGATGGAACTGGAGAGGATTAAGCTAAGTCAAATGTCAAGCAGAGAAAGACAATTATCATATGGTTTCACTCATATGTGGAACATAAGAAATAGCACAGAGGATCATAGGGGAAGGGAGAGAAAACTGAAGGGGGGGAAATCAGAGAGGGAAACAAACCATGAGAGACTCTGGACTTCAAGAAACAAACTGAGGGTTTCAGAGGGGAGGAGGGTGGAAGGATGGGGTAGCCAGGTGATGGGTATTAAGAAGGGCACTTGTTGTGATGAGCAGTGGCTAACTTAATATAATTTTTAAAAAACCTGGCATGTTATGGACACTTAATTAACTAACTGTATTGCTGCTTTCCACACCCCCACCTCCAATTAGTCTTATTTAGAGGTGATATATTAGGGTACTTAAAAGATTGGGATTTTGAGGGGTGCCTGGGTGGCTCAGTCTCTTAAGCATCTGCCTTTGGTTCAAATCATGATTGCCAGGGCCCATGTGGAGCCCTGTGTGAAGCCCTTTATCCAACCCCTTGTTGATCCCCACATCAAGCCCCATACCAGGCTCCTCCTCAGGGAGTCTCTTTCTCCTTCTCCCTCTGCCTCTCCCCCAGCTCATGCTCTGTTTCCCTCTCTCTCTCAAATAAATAAATAAAATCTTTTTTTTAAAAATGGTTGGGATCTTGAGACAAAAGGGACTTGATCGAGTTTCTGTTCTGGTACTTATGTACTCTATTACTACTAGAAAATTTCGTAATGTTTTGTGCTTTACTTTCCTTATCTCACAGTATTTGGTGTAAGGACTAAATGTAGTGTTGCAATGTAAAGCATTTAGCCTATATTTTGCAGCGTAATAAATTTTAAATTTTGGTTTTTTTCCTAATCCAAAGTTAAAATAAAGTCTAAGAAATGCCAGGAGGTGATCAAATAATCAAAACAGTGTGATCTGTAATAAATAAAAGGCACGCAGAATGCTATAATAGTGCACTGTCATAATTAAATAAATGAGAAAGGCTTACAGACAGCACTTTTTTTGACTTTACCACTAAGTATCTTTATTTAATTCTGTTTTGACATTAATATTGATATCACAACCACATTATTTGTAAGCACCTAATTTATGAAACTTGCGTGGTTCATATATTATCAAAATTAAAATAAATTACAAAGTAAACTCTTAATTCTGTAGTTGAGCTTAATAAGGACCACCCATTGCAATCTCATTTTTTTTTCCCCTATTTGCCTCCTTTTGAGAATAACTCTACCCAAACTTCTTTTGGGGATTAATATTATTTAAGTCCGAACGTGAATTTAGAATTATTCAATGGATTAATCTAAGTATCTTGTTAATTTGTAGTAATTGCCTTAACGTTTTTCTATTCTAGTTTTTAAAAGATTTGAATAGCAAAGTAGCATGCATTGATTAAATTTCTAAATTGACAAAGGCTATTAATTTGGGAAGCATACATTTTATGCAAAATATGGTGTCACACATCCTACTTATTTCAGTGTAGGATAAGCCAGTATGGCGATCAAGATGCATACAGATCAGATACCAGCTTCAGCCCTATAATATATTTTTGGAAAGAAAGAGTTGCTTTCAGATGCTAAATTTCAGGTACTCTTCATGAACATTTTGAATAGTTGCTCAGTTATAGTGCATTTATTTAATGTCTACAAATATTGTACATATTTTGGCTTGCCAAAGACTTCTTTTGTTTCATAACATTTCCTTAGTATAAGTCAGGGGTCTGCAAACTGCAGCCCATGGCCCAAATCCAGCCTGCAATCTATTTTGTGAGTAAAGGTTTTTTGGAACACATCCACTCACTCCCAAATGTTTATGTACCAGCTGCTTCATTGGCTTTATAATGACAACAGAGTTGTGACAGACAGGAGGGTCCTTTATAGAAAATGTTTGCTGATCTCTGGTAGAAATAATTCAAACTATTACATCATTTCTCTAATATCATGAATCTGCCCCTTTCCACTGGAAGCTTCACTAAGCCAAATTTGATTCAAGGGCTTCTTTCAACTACTGTAGCATAGTTTCACTTTCTTTTCTCGGTCAAATTTGTTTAGATTTAGTATAGACCCATTGGTCACATCTAATAACCATATATTCATTCCATGCCTAACTGTTCTATTTGAGGTTTCCTGGACTTCTTTTAAACAATTTTAGGGGTCTCCTTTTAATCCTTACTATTCTAAACCTCTCATACATTACACTTAGGATCACCCTACCAAGAAAGAAGTCTTCTCTCTTTGCTTGGGTCTGATATATGATAAAATCCTTCTTCTCGTAACTATGGGTACTTTTCTCTAGCTCTTATTCCTCTCACTCTCTGTGAATTTTCTCCTTGGCCCTCTTCAAGTGTCATGCTATGTATATTCATAAAAAATTTCATTTAGTCTCATTATTTTAATCACATCTATGACTGCTGACTCCAAAAAAGACCACCAACAAAAATCTGTTGGTAAAACAAAGCTGAATATATTACTTGCTGTAATAAGGGGAAATACTACTTTAACAGGGTTTTAGTGGTGTCTTGGAAGGGGAAAGTCAAAGGCAAATGTTTATAAAGTTTGAGAGTTTGATTTAAGGTACCTCTTTCAAAGCAGGAACCTGATTAGAATTGGACAAAATTCGTGATATGGATTTTTAAATGTATGGATTGGGGGATACAGCAAGGCAAGAGTTTTAAAGTAAGTCTTGTTGAGTAATCATTTGATAAACTGAGCAATTCTCCCACTGAGTGATCTGAGAATGGGGATATTTATTCTGATGAATAACCTTTCATCTTGAGAAGAGCTGCTACTTGAGCCAGCTTACTGTTTAGACAGATAACTTCTCAGAAAGTTCCTGAAACAAAGTTATTTGCAACTTTATCTTCCTAGGCAAGAATTTCCCAGAAAGTAATGTTAATACTGACATCCTTATTTCTTGATCCTGTTCAACAGTATGCCTGCAGGAAATTTGTTTTCACTTCTATTCCAGTAACTATCAAACATCATTTACAAAATGGTCCATTTACTCTGGTTCCTTACTATACCAGCTCTTTTTCCTAGTTTCCTTTCTTTTTCGACTATTTCACCCATCCCTCCACCCTCTCCCCTCTGGCAACCACCAGTTTGTTCTCTCATAGTTATTTTATTCTTTTGTATTTGAGTCTGTTTTGGGGGGGATGAGGGTGTTCATTTGTTTTGTTTTTTAGACTTAACGTAAAAGTGAAATCATGTGGCATTTGTCTTTTCCATCTGACTTATTTTACTTAGCATAATACCCTCTAAGTCCAACCATGTTGTCACAAATGGCAAGATCTCATTCTTTTCTTATAACTGAGCAATATTCCATTGTATATATATACCAAAACTTTTTTATCCATTCTTCTATCAATGAACACTTGTGTTGCTTCCATATTTTGGCAATTGCAAATAATACTGCTATAAATATATGGGTAATATATCTTTTTCAAATTAGTGTTTTCATTTTCTTTGGGTAAATACTGAGTAGTGGAATTACTAAATCATATAGCATTTCTATTTTTCATTTATTAAAGAAAAAAATACTCCATAATGTTTTTCACAGTGGTTGTGCCAATTAACATTCCCACCAACAGTGCATAAGGGTTCCTTTTTTCTCCACATCATCATCAACTCTTGTTATTTCATGTCTTTTTGATTCTAGCCATTCTGACTGGTGCAAGGTGATATCTCATTGTGGTTTTGATTTTCATTTCCCTGATAATGAGTGATCTTTTTATATGTCTGTTGGCCATCTGTATGTCTTCTTTGGAAAAATGTCTGTTCATGTCTTCTGCCCATTCTTAATTAGATTATTTATTTTTGGGGTGTTAAGTTTGATAATCTCTTCATATGTTTTGGAAACTAACCCTTTATTGGATATGTCATTTGCAAATATCTTCTCCCATTCCATGAGTTACATCTTAGTTTTGTTGATTGCTTCCTTTACTGAGCAGAAGCGTTTTATATTTTGATGAAGTCCCAATATTTTGTGTTTGCTCTTGTTTCCATTACCTCAGGAGGCCTATCTAGAAAAAAAGTTGCACCAGCCGATGTCAGAGAAGGTACTGTCTGTGTTCTCTTCTAGGATTTTTATGGTTTCAGGTCTCACATTTAGGTCCTTAAATCCATTTTGAGTTTATTTTGTGTGTGGTACAAGAAAGTGGTCCAGTTTCATTCTTTTGAAAGTTGTTGTCCAATTTTCCCAACACCATTTGTTGAGGAGACTGTCTTTTTCCCACTGCATATTCTTACCCTCTTGGTTAAAGATTAATTGACCATATAATTGTGGGTTTATTTCTGAGCTCTCTATTCTGTTCTGTTGATCCGTGTATGTTTTTGTGCCAGTAACATACTATTTTGATTACTATAGCTTTGTACTTTATCTTGAAATCTGGGATTGTGATAACTATAGTTTTTTTTCTTTTTCCCAAGATTGCTTTGTCAATTCAGGGTCTTTTATGGTTCCATACAAATTTTAGGATTATTCTAGTTCTGTGGAAAATACTATTGGTATTTTAATAGGGACTACATTGAATCTGTAGATTTTTTTGGGCAGTATGGACATTTTAATAATATTAATTCTTCCAATCCATGAACATATTATATCTTTCCATTTGTTTGTGTTGCTTTCCATTTCTTTAATCAATGTCTTATAGTTTTTGGAGTACAGGGCTCTCTTTTTAAAAAAATGTGTTATTTATTTCAGAGAGAGAGAGAGCATGAGAGAGAGAGAGATCACATGCAGTGGGGAGGGTTAGAGGGAGAAGCAGGTTCCCCACTGAGCAGGGAGCCTGATGAGGGACTTGACCCCAGGATCCTGGGATCATGACCTGAGCCAAAGGCAGACACTTAACCAACTGAGCCACCCAGGTGCCCAAGTACAAGGCTTTCACTTCTTTAGTTAAATTTATTCCCAGGTATTTCATTATTTTTGGTGCAATAGTAAATGGGATTGTTTATTAATTTCTTTTTCTGCTACTTCATTATTAGCATCTATAAATGCAACCAATTTCTGTATAATTTTGTGTCCTGCAACTTTACTGAATCCATTTATTAGTTCTAATAATTTTTTGGTGGGGTCTTTTGGATTTTCTAAAAATAGTATCACGTCATCTATGTCATCTGTAAATAGTGACAGTTTTATTTCTTCCTTACTAATTTCAACGCTATTTATTTATTTTTAATTAATTAATTAATTATTTGTCTGATGGCTGCAGCTAAGACTTCCAGTATTATGTTGAATAAAAGTGGTGAGAGTGGATATCCTTATTGTTCTTGATCTTAAAGGACAAGTTTTCAGTTTTTTACTATTGAATATAGTGTCAGCTGTGTTTTTTTTATATAGGACCTTTATTATGTTGTGGTATGTTCCCTCTAAATACACTTTGTAGGGAGTTTTTACCATAAATGGATGTTGAATTTTGTCAAATTTTTTTTCTGCCTCTAATTAAATGACCATATGATTTTTATCCATATGGCTGTGATGTATCACACTGATTGATTTGAGGGTATTGAACCTCCTTGCATCTCTGGAATAAATCCCACTTGATTTATTTTGCTGAGAATTTTTGCATCTATGTTCATCAGGCATAGTGGCTTATAGTTTTCTTTTTTTGTAGTGTCTGTCTGGTTTTGGTATCAGGGTAATGCTGGCCTCATAGAACACATTTGGAAGTTTTCTTTTTTTTCTATTTTTTGGAATAGTTTGAGAAGAATAGGTGTTAGCTCTTCTTTAAATGTTAAGAAAGTCATTAGGAAGACAGAATACATTTATAGTACTGTACTTTAAACAATCCACATATAAATGGACCCACACAGTTCAAACCTGTGTTTCTCAAGGGTCAACTGCATAAGGAAAATCTCCATTTGCAAGGGTGTTTCCCCTTCTATAATAGGAAGAGAATATAATTTAATCTCTAGAAACTCTTATCAATGGAGAAAGCAATGATCTCAGTCTGTATAACAATTATACCCTTGCTTACTGTGTTTTTCCTGCTAACCCTCCATAACCGGCTTCCCCACCTCCCAATATTTTCTTTTGTCTTTAGCTGGAGGTGGTATTTAAGGTGGCAGCTTGGGCTGTTTCAAGGACATACTCACTTTTCCTGTGTATCTTCCACTTATACATGAGGTATACATGCATGAAAGGCTCACTCTGAAACAAATGCAGTTACATTCTTCCACCCTAAATGGTAGGATGTGGAAGCCTTGTTGTGGTAGCAAGTGGTAAAATTTTCAAGGAAGAGGAGATGCAGGGTCCCTAAGCTACAGATGTGAAGCACTGTGCTTAGAACATACTATTGGGCTTACCAGTTTTCATCATCTCATTCATATAAAGGAGGTTAGTCTTCTTGCACTATTCTTAACCAATCAAATATCTTAGTACTGTTATGTTTTCTAATCAAAATTATTTTTAACGTTTCTTGTACAAATCAGACAATCCTAAGGTGATGGTTTCATTTAAGATACTTCACCTGTTAATTAGCTAACCTCCAAGTGTTGCTATAAAGACACTTCATATGGTAATTAGTCACCCCTAGGAATTTAATTAGAATTACTTTTTATAATTAATTATAAAATTATAATTTTATGTTTATATATTAATTATATATAATTATATATTATATATAATATCTTACTTATACAGTCCTAAAGTATTTTAAAGTAAACACTCAGACAATGTAAGTCAGCAACTCCTGCAGTTCTATATATATATATATATAAGCAACAACAAAGCCCTTCTCACCCTCCATAACCTTGCTGCCAGAATGTGGGAGAACTACATTTTATAGAGAAGTGGGATACACCCAGCTTGACTCTTGGCTCTGCTTTTAATGTATAATTTAGTATTTATGCCCATTGCCCCCACTACAGTTCCAAACACAGTACTATTATCTCCTTTTCTGAATTACCACAGCACTTCTGGATCTCTTACAAGATCCTTAAGGCAAGCTACAGTATGTCTTGATTACTGCTCTATTCACGGCTCCTAGAAAAGTTTCTGATGAATGAATGTATCAATGAATGAACACATTAATGAATAAGCTGAGTGATCTCAGACTATTACTGAATCTCTCTGGGCCTCTGAAGTTCCCTTATGTAGAGAACAGGAATAGGAATAGTGCTTACTTTACACTATTAATTCGATATCCTTAATGCAAGTGCACTTTACGTTATGTTACCACATTAATTTTCTTGAAACACTATTTTATACAACCCTACCACTGATGGCACTTACCACAACACTGTGCATAATTATCTTTTTTCTTGTCTGATTTTCCCACTGGATTGTGAACTTGTTGAAGGCTGAGACTTGACATTTTAAATTGTATCCCTAGACCTAACACTGTGAAAAGCACATGGGAAGTCTCAATGAAAGTTTGTTGAATGAATTAATCTGCCTGAGCCATTGAAATTGTTAAAACAAACCTAACCACAATTGCCCTCAAATATCTGAGTACCAAATTTAATGTTATTCTTACTCCCAAAGTTTGCCCACTCTGAAGATTTCCACTCTATTATTAAATTGTATCATGTTAGAAGTTAGCTTCTCATAGGAAATAAATTCCTCAGAGTAAGTTAACTGAGCCAGTTGATTTGTGGCTATGTGTACAAAGGCAAATGAAATAGAAAGTTGAGTAATTGTTCTGCCAATTCAGTCAATATTGACAGCCATTCTAAAGTACCCACACAGTTTACTTTTTACTTAAACAGTACAGATAAGTTTCTCAAATTTAAAAAGAATGACCCTGAATTTGTTCCCCATATGGCATAAAACTGGTTGCTGTGAAATGGAAAATTAGAACTCATGCAAAGATACTAGTACAAGGGTACTGTTCTGTAAGCATCAGAAAGAAATAGTTTTAAAGTGCTTTTCCCTATTGGACAGCTGCACGGCATGAGTCTTGAAGAGAAAACCAATGGGGACTGTACAGCTTTCAAGGGAGGGTACCAAAGAGTTGGAATTTCTATTTCAACCAAAACTCATTATTTACAATTTCACACCAACAAACATGCTTAACCCTTCTTTAGAAACCTTTGTCCTACAAGTAAAAAGATAAAATTACTAGAGCCATGACATTTCCAATTGTTCTGGCATTATTCTAAAATAAACAGAGATCTTTAAATTTTGAATTTTTTAAGTACAGAAGAATTTGAAAAACATTTATATTTCCAATTCTAGTTCTAACATACTAAAATCATTTTCTCTCCATTCTTATCTTCGTATTATATTTGCTCAAAATCTGAAAATTATTCCAAGAGGTATAATTTATTTTACTTTATTTTAAATTGATTTGTATTGTTAATCAGTTCCACCATTCATTAAAATTATTGAATTGATTCAAATATTAAAGCATATGTGATAATCAAATGTCATTTATTAGTAAAAGTTGAATTTTGCTGGGAGATTAAGTTGATCTAGTTACAATTGAGCCCTGAATTTAATGCTAATCTTCCTGAATTCAAATAAAGTGAACATTATGGGGTTATATAGTGCTTACCTTCTATAAAAGGCACCAAAAGTATTTGTTTGCAGAGACAAATGTTACTGGCATTAAATCATTACATAAATATGTACATGAATGTTTGAAGAACATGACATAGACACGGAGGTTATGACTGGTATTGAATTCCACTTTGATTTGATAGAAGATATAGGAATATTTTCCATGTGGTCATTTCTTATACAGACTCAAAAGTAAAATGTAAAGTCATGGCAGAAAGTTGTGATCCAGTAAAAGTGTTGTTGCTAGAACAAAACCAGAAATTTAAATTCCACTGGGATAATCTCCAGTTCCTTTTGCAATAGTACTGCCCAGTCCCAGCAGTATCACAAATATACTCTTCCCTTCTCTTCATTGAGTGTCCTGTCAAGTCTTCAAATCCTACAGCCCTAGCTGACCCTGGGCCAAAACCACCCAACTAATCTGCTCCTAGATCCCTAACAGAAATCACAAGATAATAAATGTTTGTTGTTTAAAAGCTATAAGTTTTATGTTGTTATACAATGGTAGACAACCAGCATGCAGATAAAGGAAATATTATTGGATGCAAATGAGCAGATTTCAATAAAGTAAATCTTTAACGAAAAGGCCAACATTTAAAAATCTTATTCTCTGGGCTGCTGGCTGGCTCAGTCAACAAAACATGCAACTCTTGATCTTGGGGTTGTGAGTTTGGGCCCCATGTTGGGTGTAGAGATTACTTAAAAATAAAATCTTTTTTAAAAAAGACAGAAATTAAAAATAAATTAAAATAAAATTAAAATGTTATTCTCATTACTAAATCATTGTTATGATCAAATGGGAACTGACATCTAGCCTCCCATAATGTAATTCTGTGGAGTCATAAATGACTCCACAAAATTAGCTTTGAAAATGACAATTTTGTGCCTGATGCATGTGCCTGTGTGGTATATTTATGTATGTTTGTATACACTATAATAATTTTAATATTGAAACAGTCTCATTAAATTTTCTCTGTAGAATATTGTTAGTGCCAAGCACAATGCCTGGCACAAATTATGAGCACATATTATAATGTTACATTGAAATTAGTGGAAGTTGATAATAATGCCGACACTTATCAAGAATTTAAAAATTTGTATTTTATGCTTGCTGGAGGGAAACATGGCATAGTTCAGTGACTCTCAAATTTGTATATACAGCAGAATCTATTAAAAAGCTTGTTTACAATTCACATTCTCAAAAAAAAAAGAATTTATATTCTCAAACCCCAGGCCTAGGGATCTGTTTTGATATGTTGGAGGGAGCCATGTGATTTGTATCTTTAACAAGTACCTTTAGGTGATTCTGATGTAAATGGTCAGTATTTAATATTGTATTTTGGACATGTACTTAAGTGTAGCTCAGATGTTACCAGGTCCCCTTTAATATCCAAACAAAATGCCTCAAGCTCCCATCCTCTCTACAGTGGAAATTTGTCACCATAGCCCAGCCTGCAATATTTCCAATGGCTTCCTTAATATGATACCAAAAACACAGACAACCAAAGAAAAAATAGATAAATTGGACTTCACCAAATTTAAAAATGTTTGAGAAAGTGAAAAGACAACCCACAGAATAGGACAAACATTTGCAAATCGTATATTTGATAAAGGTCTAGAATCCAGAATATAGAAAAATTCTTACAACTCAACAATAGAAAGACAAATACCCCAATTTAAAAGGGACAAAAGATCTGAACAGACATTTCTGCAAAGATATATGAGTGGCCAATAAGCACATGAAATAATATTCAACATCATTAATCATAAGGGAAATGCAAATCAAAACCACAATATCATTTCACACCCACTGGGATGGCTATAATCAAAAAGACAGACAAAAACAAATGTTGGCGAGGAAGTAAAGAAATTGGAATCCTTATATAGTGCTGGTAGTAATGTAAAATGATGCATACACTTTGAAAAACAGTTTCAGGGTTTCCCAATAAATTTAACATAGAAGTACTATATGACCCAGAAATTCTGCTTTTGGAGCATACCTGAAATAATTGAAAACAGATGTTCAAATAAAAACTTGTAAACAAATATTCATAGCAGCACTCACAATAGCCAAACGTGGACACAACCCAAATGTCTATCAACGGCTAAGTGGATAAACACAAGGTGGTATATCCATACAATAGAATATTATTCGGTCATGAAAATAAATGAAGTAATGATTGATGCTCCATCATAAATGGAAACATTATACTAAATGAAGGAAGCCAGACACAGACACAGACACCCTTACATTGTGTGATTCCATTTATATGAAATGTCCAGAATAGGACAATTCATAGTGGCAGAAAGTAGATTTGTAGTAGGGTCTGGGGATATGGGAATGGGGAGTGACTACTAATGGATATGGAGTTCCTCCTTGGAGTGATGAAAATGTTCTGGAATTACATAATGGTGATCAGTGCATAACTTTGTGAATATAGTAAAAAACACTGAACTGTACGCTTTAAAATAATTTTTATAGTATGTGAATTATATCTCAATAAAACTTTTATTTAAAAGTTTTCATTTAGGGGCCCCTGGGAGGCTCAGTCGGTTAAGTGTCTGCCTTCGGCTCAGGTCATGATCCCCAGGATTCTGGGATCAAGCCCCATGTTGGGCTCTCTGCTCAATGGGGAGCCTGCTTCTCTCTCTCCCTCTCCCTCTGCTTGCCGCTCTGCCTACTTGAGCTCTCTCTCTTTCTCTCTTTCTTTTTTTTTTAAGATTTTATTTATTTGACAGAGGTAGAGACAGCCAGCGAGAGAGGAAACACAAGCAGAGGGAGTGGGAGAGGAAGAAGCAGGCTTCCCAGCAGAGGATCCTGATGTGGGGCTTGATCCCAGAATGCCAGGATCACGCCCTGAGCCAAAGGCAGATGCCCAACAACTGAGCCACCCAGGCGCCCCTTTTTCTCTCTTTCTGTCAAATAAATAAATAAAATCTTTAAAAAATAACTTTATTTTTTTTTTAATTTTATTTTATTATATTGTGTTAATCACCATACAGTACATCCCCAGATTCCGATGCAAAGTTTGATGCTTCATTAGTTGCGTATAACACCCAGTGCACCTAAAATAAAAAATTTAAAAAATTAATAAAACATTTCAAGTATTTAAATGAGTATTTCAGACTATAAGGCACATCATTGCAGTTGTGTTGTGAGAGAAAGCATTTGCTAATATGAGAGCTAGTATCAAAGTTTTCTCCTTTCTTCATTCAACATTTTATCAAGTATCATTTAGTTGGAAACAAAAAAAATCTGACCAGCAGTGATATAAATAGCAATATTTTATTATATTTCATAACCAGAAGTCTGGAATCAAGCTGTCCCGAGCTGATTTTGGACTTTGGTGACATCACAGTACTACTGCTAGGTTGATAGCACTTCAATTCACTTGGCCATTCTTTTGTAATCAAAAGATTGTTGCCACAGTTCCAAATACCACATCCTTACACCAATATCTGAAAAATGACAAAAGTCAAAAAGGAATTTTTTCTTACTCAGTTCTCACCTTTTTTTTTTTTTTAGCAATAGTAACCTTTTCCAGGAAACCCCCATCAGACTTCTTTTACTTCCAAGAATTACGTAACACGCCTACACCTCGACCAATCACTAGCAAAGCAAAGGGTAACTTAAAACAACCATGATTCATTCCCTGGGGCTGGGAATGAATTTAAGGTTCCCTGTTGGCAAATAAGTGGAAAATGCCTGCCACAGGGCAGCCGAAATACTTTGCCACAATATCACTAGTCTCAGAAGGGAACAATAATTCTTAATAACTTTGAATATATTACTGACTTCCTGCTACTTTACAAGAAATTCCATGTTGTCAGAGGAAAAAAACAAAACACATTCAAAGTTGCTCTACAAAGATGACCCAAGTGTTTGAGGTATAAAATTAACTTCTTTCCATAAAAATGACTACTGATTTTCCCTGATTATTCTAATTTTTATTGATCTTGCCTTCCTATGGTTTCCCTCAACATGAATAACCTCTACCAAGGGGTAAATCCAAATGTTGTGGGAACTGAATTTATATACAATTTGGGAAACTATCTTTAAAAAAATTAATATATAATTAAGTTCAAAAGCGAACATTTGTTTAGAATTAGGAAATAAATCACAACAAATTACACATTTCAAGTGACTGACAAACACCACAAACATTACAAAAATCAAGAAAAATAACACATTTTACTACTTATCTGCCTGACATACTCATTCATTTTTTTGGATGCATCGTCTTGATCATATCTTCATATGACTAGTATTTATAAATTGTATTGTCTAGAGAATAGAAATTTAGTCTTTCTTTTACACGGTTGATCCAACGTGGTGGTTTTTCCAATATTATTAATAAATATGCATAAAACATGTGACTACACACAGATGTATTCAATGTTTATAATAGTGTTATAGATTAAGTGTCCTACAAACAGAAATTGTGATAAATTATATTTCATATAATTTCCATCAAAAATGAAAAGAAACATATGATCTGTTTATAATAAAATTGTCAAGAATATTTCTGATAGGAAAGAACATTTGTCTAGACTCTGGTGAGAACTAAATCCTCTGCTAGTAATTTTATATATTTAATGTATGGAAGACTTCTGCATAAACAGGCTTCTGGCTTCATACATTTCAAATCTTGCTTATTCTTTATTTCTTTCATATTTCCAGTGCCAGGAGCCATGTTCATATCACAACACACCTCCAACTTTGCATCTTTATGTTGTAGGCATAGGAAGTGATAGGAGCATTTCTGCAAGCCACTATTATCCTGGGGCAGCTAGTAATAACTATAAATAAAAGTAACTGTGAACCACATAGATAAATCCTACTAAAGCCAAACTAAATAATTTCCAACTCAACTTCCCCTTAGCCAGATCCTTAATGTGCCTGCAACTACTCCAATCCCAATCTATACAAGGCAAAGGAGGGTGGGGAAAAAAGATGAAATGTGGAAATGGCTTTGGAACTGGGTAATGGGTAGAGACTCAAAGAGTTTTGAGGTGCATGCTAGAAAAAGCCTATATGTTTCTATGAAGAGACCATTGGTAGAAATATGGACATTAAGGGCAATTCTAGTGAGGACTCAGAAGGAAAAGAGGAGAGCTATATAGAACGCTTCTATAATTGTAGAGATATACATATAGCATCATTAACAGAATGTTGGTAGAAATGTGAATGGTGAATATTAAAGGTGATTCTATTGAATCTCAGGTAGAAATGAGGAACGTGCTATTGGAAACTTAAGGAAAGGTGATCCTTGTCATAGAATGGTAAAGAACTTGGACAAATTCTGTTCTAGTGTTTCATGGAAGGTATAATTTGTAAGTGATGAACTTGGATATTTAGCTGAGAAGATTTGTATGCAAAGTGTTGAAGGCATGGCTTGGTTTCTTCTTGCTACTTACAGTAAATTGTGAGAAAAGGGAGAAAATTTGAAGAAAGGACTATTAAGCAAAAAGGAACCCAAACCTGAAGATTTAGAAAATTCTCAGCCTATCTGTATTGCAAAAAATGAGAAAGCATGTTATGAAGAAAACATCAAGGGTATATCAGAACAACTATTTGTTAAAGAGATTACACTGTATTACTTAAGGATTCAATCAACCAACCATTTCAGAAGAAACTGGAAATAGAGATAGAGTTATACCAGTAGAAATTCTGCCAGCTTGGCCTGAAGAGGACTGGGAAGGTATTAAATGAAAGAAGGCTGTCAGACTTCTGGGATTCTACAGGATGGTTCAATAGAGCTAACTGCCTGCAAATAAGCTTTATCTTTCAAGTAAAGGGAAGAATTACCCTGAAAGCATTTCAGAGGTCAGCAGGACTGCCACTGCTACCATGGGCACAAGGGGGCACAAGCCTGGGGACAGAGACTTCTCCTCTGTTCCAGAGGAGTCAGGAAAACACCCAGAGCTGAGGGGGCAGGACCATCTCCCAGAGCCAAAGGAGTGTGCCTGCTACACTGCTGGACCAGGAGGTAGAGTATCAAAGCCAAAGATCATTCTTGAGCCTTAAAATCTAATGGCATTTACCTGCTAGGTTTTGGACTTGATAACCCATAATCTTTTTCTTGTTTTCAATCTCTTCCTTTTGGAATGGGAATGTCTATCCTATGCTTGTCCTATCCTATGCTTGTCCCACTGATGTATTCTGGGAACAGATAACTTGTCTGGTTTCATAGGTTCACAGCTGGAGAGGATTTAGCCTCAGAATGCACGAAAACTGGAGTCTCACCCATATCTGATTTAGATGAGATTTAAATAAGACTTTGGAGTTAGAGTCAATGTTGGCATAGGTTAAGACTTTTGTGGCTGTTGGGATGGGGTGAATATAATTTGTATGTGGTAAGGACATGAATTTGGGGGGCTAGAGGACAGAGCATTGTGGACTGAATTGTGTCTCCCCTGAATTCCTATGTTGAAGTCCTAACCCACCAGTTAACTGAGAATGCGACTGTATTTGGAGATAAGGTCTTAAATAAATTATTAAATAAAAATGAGGTTATATGGTTGGTATATATGATTGGTATCTTTATAAAAAGAAGAGATTAGGACAAAGATACATACTATATGAAAACACAAGGAGAAGATGGCTATCTACAAGGGAAGGAGAGAGGCCTCAGAAGAAACCAAACCTGTTAACACCTTGGTCTCAGACTACTATCCTCCAGAATTGTGAGAAAATAAATTTTCTGTTAAGTCGTCAGTCTGTGGTACTTTGTTACGGCAGCCCCAGCAAACCATCCCCCTAGGACCTTGAAAAAGACCCATTCCAATGAGGGTCTCTGAAGCTGAAGTTTTATTAGCTTTATGATATACAATCTCTGTACCTCACAATTTATCACTTAATTTCACTCTATCTTATATCATTCATTAACTGTTCTATCCAATTCTATTGTAAATGCCTCGAGGACACTGACAGTTTTCTGAGTTTTCAATATCCACTGCATGCTTGTCTTATCCCTCTTATGTCCCAAGATAGTACTGAACACAGGAAACACTTAACAGTTAACTTTTATTGATTTACTCATCACACCTACATGTAATCTCACCCTGGAATTCTTAAAGGATTATTGAAGAGAAAGCATTTGCCATCTCCCTAAGATTGACTTCTTCTCTAAAGTCATGGTTATTGTAGTACAGATTTTTCACTTAATACTTTTGTTAAAAGCCAGTGTAATTTTAGTATACTGGTAAATACTATCATAGGCTGGAATTATGATATATAAAATTCTAAATACCAGGTCTCAAAGAAATATCTATTAATAACTAAAAATAGGGGCGCCTGGGTGGCACAGCGGTTAAGCGTCTGCCTTCGGCTCAGGGCGTGATCCCAGCATTATGGGATCGAGCCCAACGTCGGGCTCCTCTGCTATGGGCCTGCTTCTTCCTCTCCCACTCCCCCTGCTTGTGTTCCCTCTCTCGCTGGCTGTCTCTATCTCCGTCGAATAAATAAATAAAATCTTTAAAAAAAATAACTAAAAATAAGAAAACTAATTTATATCTAGGACACATATAAATGTCATGAAAAGAGAACTTTGGTAAGTGACCAAATGAGTATCGAGAATCATTAACTTCATGCTTGTTGAAGCCAGGACCTACTCAAATTAATAAATCGTTAATATTGTTTCCCAAGAGTGTTATACCCACTCTACTTCCCTCCTGGGATCATAATCTGAAAAGTGTCTGTATATATGCAAAATCCTAGTTTCGCTTTTTCATATTTTACAATTCTGGTGAATGTGTGTAAATAAAAATTGAATTTAGAAAGTAAACTAATGCCTGTTTAAATCTAAAAAGAACTACAAACATCCTAAATTCTGTCCATTTGTAATGTATTGCTCCAAATTCTGTTCTTTTTATCGATGAACTCTTAAAATTGGTTTGATTTCTACTTGCTCTTCTTAAAAATTGCTGTTAATTTAATTATTTTCCTGGTTAATAATGTAATAAGCTTTACTATCATAATTCATTAAAAGAAAGCACTCAGGGCTGGAAAACACAATTACTATTATTTTCATAATGATTTACTTGGTTCTACTGATTGTTTCCTAGGTATTGTCTTGAAAATGGAGTTTAGGATACCTAAATCCATACTCAAACTTCTGACTTTTCAAGGCAATCCCCAGACATTCTTATCAATCAATCAATCAGTCAATCAACCAATAAAATCCTGCATCTGAGCAAGCCAGTTTTCTTCTTAAATGGAACTTTTACCTGTGAGATACATGGAAAAATGCTAGACGTGGCCCTGGTGAAAGAGTAATAAAAAAAAAAAAAAGAAAGAGTAATAAAATCCCAGCAGGTCTCATCCAGGAGGAGGAATAAGAAATTAAATAAGTCCTATATTATCTAAGGTTTTACAATGTAAGGAAAAATTATAACTAAATATTATAATGTAAGAAAAAAGCTGTTAAACTGGATTTTCAAAAATCCAGAAGTAGAATGAAATGTACAATGAAGACATTTTAGTCAATAAGAAGCAGAATGTTTAAAGCATATCCATGTAAACTGTCTACTTTTCAGTCATGGGTCAATGTTTCATATGTAATAAAATATCAAAGCTCGTGGCCATCTTGACAAAATGGTTACAGTGTTGCTTGCTTATTTAACCAACAACATGTAACTGTTGGTGGTTTCAGCTAATAACCCTAAAGAGCAAAAAGTCTTGCTTCTGTTTAAACTGCCATACTGAAGGCTAAAAAATGTGTTTTATAATGGAATTCTGCCTTGATTATCATCACCATTATAAAAAAGGGTAGGTAATGAACGTATTTTCTAGGTTGAGTCCCATGATATGAAATGCTGAAATAATAAATTATACTTTCATAGAATCATAAGACAAGTAAAATATATAGGTGTTCTAATTGTCCAACCATAGTTTGGTTATCGAATAAAGTTCCATTAATTAAATCTGTCTTTAAAAATAATATATGTTCATTATAGAAAATCAAGAAAACAGAAACATTTAAAGCTAATACTCTATATACAGCTGTATCTCATTTTTTTCTCATACGTTGCATGTCTTCTACATTTTCCCATGTACTTAATTCTTTATAAACATCATTTTCAGAGTTTTATTTTAATGGTAACTTACAATAATGGGCTAAATAAAAGGTTACACTTCAAAATATATTAGACATATTTTAAACTAAATATATTCTGTCAAGAAAGAATACATGTAAGCAGAGACTGTTATTTGTTGTTTATTGGACAATACTACATTTTTTAACAATTATCTTTTTTAGGGGCGCCTGGGTGGCACAGCGGTTAAGCATCTGCCTTCGGCTCAGGGCGTGATCCCGGCGTTATGGGATCGAGCCCCACATCAGGCTCCTCTGCTATGAGCCTGCTTCTTCCTCTCCCACTCCCCCCTTGTGTTCCCTCTCTCGCTGGCTGTCTCTATCTCTGTCAAATAAATAAATAAAATCTTTAAAAAAAAAAAACAAACAATTATCTTTTTTAGTGGTTCATTTACTTGCTTTCTCATTTATGAAAATGAATAATCATGTCTGAATAAATATGTCTAAAACACATAAAGAAAGCATGTCATTAATACTTCCTCAGAAGAACTTTTAATTCGGACTTCCCCTAATTGATAATTGTAGCTTCTGGTTAAATTGATGTAAACATACAATAATTCAAATACTCAGCCACATGACTTTTTATCACCCTAAAATATGTCTTCCCTAATTAAGGAACTCATTAAGCTAAAGTTTAAGGTAGCATATATTCTCAGTACTTCCCTAAACTTAGGTCAGTCACTTGGTTTTATTTTAGGCAGCATCTATTCTGAGATTTTCCAGACCATTATTTTAAATGTTATTAAAAGACTATAACAAATTAGTGAACTCTCTGTCCATGAACCTGTCCAAAGTCTTTGCCAATAATTAAGAAAAATATCCTACTTTTTTCTTGATGTGGTTTCCTTAGAATATAGACTAGTCAGAATCTTGAGATTATTTTTAACAAATCCATTTCTAAAGAGAGAAAGAACAGGTTGCTTAAAGAAAGAATTTTAACTTATGAAAGTGAGTAAATCTTTCCAAATCCATAAATAGTATCCAGTCCTCCAGTTGTTCAATTCTTAAAATTTAAGTGCTTTTGGCTATAAAAATATTGCATCTAATAATTTTGAAGTATGCTTTCAGTAATGCATTTTTTATTTAAAAAATGTCTTAACACTGAGAATGTCATCTTGAACTATGGAACTTTTCTATATTTAATTTTATTTAGTGCCATGGGCTATGAGGAAAAGATTTTAGTGAACTAAGGGCTAATAATAACTTCACTTTAACCTTAATTATTTTTCTTTATTTCTTTGTTCTTTTTTTATTAGCTAATCATAATTGAGTGCCCTTTAAATCAGGACACCAATGACACTTTGTTTCCAATTAACAGTAAACACCTTCTTTGATCCTTTGACTTTTTTATGAGATGAATTTATATTTTCCAGACTAACATTCATGACAACATAATTCTCTATACACGTTAATATTCAACTTTGCTGCTTTAATGAGAGAAACCAGGAGAAATGTAATGTCATCTGCTTATCTAAAGCATTAGTAACTTTTGGTAATATAAAGAGACCAAAAATGCTTTTAAATAATAATAGCCAACATTAATTGAGCACTTGCTATATGTCAGACACTGTTCTAATCGTCCATTATGTAGTAACTCATTTAATACTCAAAAAAGCCTTATGAGATAGGAACTACAGACTAGTGAACACAAATAAATATGCCTAACCTACTTTTAGATTTAGGCTTTTATTTATTTCATGATTCTACGTTACCACTAAAATGAAACTCTGAAAGAGAACAAACTGGTTCTCTCTTTGGCGACCTGGCTGAGCAGGAGGCACCATCGCTGTAGTAAACATCTGCCACAAGGACTGAAAGGTTTGGCGGAAGGAGCCCAAGATCCAGGACATCTACCTGAGACTGTTAGACAAGCTGTACGGGTTTCTGGCCAGACCAACCAACTCCACCTTTAGCCAAATTGTGTTGTTCATGAGTCTCACTAACCAGCCACCTCTGCCCCTTTCCTGGATGATCCAGAAAATGAAGCTGCCTGTCCAGGAAAACAAAACAGCTGTGGTTGTAGGGACTATAACCCACGAAGTGCGTGTCCAGGAGGTGCCCCAACTGAAGGTGCATGTGACACCATCTTGCTCTCTAGTCCACACAAGGGCCTAGAATATACAGGCATTTTGGCAAGGCCCCAGGAACACGCCCAGCCACATCAAACCCTACCTGCCCAGGAGTGGCGGGAAGCTGGCCCGTGCCAGAGAGCACAGGGCCAGCCTGGACTAGAAAAACTAACCCCAGATCCTGATTTGTTATTAAAAAGATTTTGGATGCTGAAAAAAAAAAAAGAAAGAAAAGAACAAACTGATGATTGGCAGAGAGGTGTGGGGGGCTTGGGTGAAATAGATCAAGGAGATTAAGAGGCATAATCTTCCAGTTATAAAATAAATAAGGCATAATCTTCCAGTTATAAAATAAATAAGACATGGGGATGTAATGTACAGCATAGGGAATATAGTCAGCATAGGGGATTTTGTAACAACTTGGTACAGTGACAGATGGTAACTAGACTTACTGTGGTACCAATTCCATAATGTATATAGATATCAAGTCACTGTACACCTGAAATTAATACAACATTGCATTGCAATTATTATGCAATGAAGAAAGAAACTCTGAAAATGATGTTTAAAACTAATATTTAATGACATGGAAAAGTGCATATGATCTAATGATTAAACTCCACCTACAGTGTTATATTGGTTCTGTTTTACATGGATATATATTCGTGTATATATAATGAGAAGTTCACCAAATATTCATAGTGTTCCCTCCAGATAATTCAATTTCAGGTGGATTTTCATCTTCTTTATACACTCTGTATGATTTGAACCCAGGCAACACCCACAAATTTAGCCTGACAATAGAATATTAACAAAAATCACATGAAGGGGTGCCGGGGTGGCTGTCAGTTAAGCATCTGCCCTTGGTTCAGGTCATGATCCCAGAGTCCTGGGATGGAGCCTGGTGGGGGGGGGTGGAATCCCTGCTCAGCGGAGAGTCTGCTTCTCCCACTCCCTTCCCCCCTCACCCCACTTGCATGCATGCTCACTTTCTCTCTCTCACACAAATAAATAAATAAATCACATGAGGGATGTGGACTAGACTGATAGGAAAATGTACGTTAGTTATTAATACTCTAAAACAGAAGGACTAGATTATAAGAATTGTTGATCTAGTTTCAGCTGATATTTTGGTGACCTGGAAGCTATATTTAGTCCATAGTAAAATGTGCCGGAGACAACTCAAACATTTTCCTTTTTCTAATGAGCCAAATGATCATATACATAATCCTTACTGATCCATTTACTAGTCTTCTAAAATTAGATTGAAATATCCAATGCTAAGGATACAAAAATAGAGTCAAAGAGAACTTTTCAACTTCGTCCTATATAAATCTAAAGAGGCCCATTTAATTCTGATCCATATTTTAAAGGATTTAAATGAAGTGTAATGAATTTGAAAGGGGTTAATTATATCTTATATATATTCATTGAAAATATTAATTTGAAAATATGATCACAGGGGTGCCTGGGTGGCTCAGTTGGTTAAGTGTCTGCCTTCAGCTCAGGTCATGATCCTGAGGTCTTGGGATCAAGCTCTCATCCATCAGGCTCCCTACTCAGCAGGGAGCCTGCTTGCCTGCTTCTCCCTCTCCATCTGCCCTTCCCCCTCACCCATGCTCTTTCTTTCCCTCTCTGTCTCAAAATAAATAAATAAAATATTTTAAAAATATGATCATATATAACAACGGCAACATATTTAAGTTGATATAGAGAGCTGCCTATGGCAGGATTTCTGAAAGTGTGACACCCTAGGTCTTATGTATCAGATTCATCTGTGGTACTTGTTTAAAATGCAGAATCTTGGATCCCTGTCCCAAGCTAACTGAATCAAAATCTCTGGGAGTGGGAGCCATATTATATGAATTTTCAACAAGCTCCCTAAATGATGTTAAAGCACACTAAAGTTTGATAATCTCTATCCTAGAAGTAATATTTCATCTCTGACAATGAGATACTGTTTATTTTCACAATAAACATAAGAACCCTAATAGAGGATGCAGTTGTATTGCAAAGCTCAAAATTAAGGACTCAGTTGTCACTCAAGAGCACAGTGCTGAGGGTGAACCTCTTGTGGTAACTCTGACTAGTGCATCTCGAATCTGCTTGACTCTCAGAATTTCCTGGCAAGATTTTAAAAGCACAGATTCTAAGGCTCCACATTTCATCTATTGAATCAGAATCTCTGGGGACAGGATCTGGGAATCTAACTTTTTAAACTACATGAAATTTTGACAATCAACTGAATTTAGAAACCACTGGTCTAGACTACATGGTAGGCCAAATGTTTCCTTCTGAACTCGTTTTCCTCTCTACCTAAAAGCTCATCTTTCTAGGCCCCTGAGTCTGCCATAGAATGAAACTGGGTATTGTTTTGTTTTGTTTTGTTTTGTTTTCTGGGAAATTGTTGAAAATGCTGGTCACTGTGATGTCTTGTAGAATCTGGTTCTGATGCTGGTTTCTGTTAGCTGTATTGTGCAAATAAACTGTGACCCATTGGTTTGACTAAACATTAACACCCAATATGAGTGAGCCACTGTGAGTAGCTTATATGTGCATAAAACCAAAGGACTGAAAACTTAAGCTAATTTGATTAAATTTATTTCCCACCCAATTGAGAGTTAGGATTGAATCTTATGAACCTTAATCATAATAAAATGTTCTATGATTCTTTTTCTTGATAAGTGAAAGCATATGAAAACTGGCAATTACTTCAAATTAAGGAAATACAAAAATGGTTACACAAGAAGCCTTTTAGTAAATATACCTAACCACTGGTTCTTTACAGTTTTGTTTCTTTTTTTTTTTTTTAAAGTAGGCTCCGTGCCCAGTGTGCAGCCCAACATGGGGTTTGAACTCATGACCCTGAGATCAAGACCTGAGCTGAGAGGCACCTGGGTGGCTCACTTGATTGGGCATGTGCCTTCAGCTCAGGTTATGATCCCAGGGCTCTGGGATCTAGCCTCATGTCAGGCTCCCTGCTCAGCAGGGAGTCTCCTTCTTCCTCTGCCCCTCCCCCTGTTTATGTGCTCTCTCTCAAATAAATTTTAAAAATCACTAAAAAAAAAAAAGAAGACCTGAGCTGAGACCAAGAGTCAGATGCTTAACCAACTGAACCACCCAGGCACCCCTTTACAGTTTTCAAAAATCTTTCAGATGCACTGTTTTATTTGACACTCAGAGAAATTGAGTCAGATAGGGATGTCTATTATTAGCTTTCCCATTTTATAGATGAGCAAGTTAAGCTCTAGATATTAAGTACTTTGTGTGTAGAGTCACCTAGAGCTAGTACAATCATAGAACCTGGCCCAGAAACGAAGTCTTCTCTCTCTTTATTGTTTTCGCCCACTGTATGATGCTACCTCCTTTATGAAACACCACCCAAGGAGGCAAAAATTGAACAGATAGCTATTTTCTCTTTTAGGGAAGAAAAAATGTCTTTAATTGGAGTTTTTTTCTGAATTCCACCTTCACTGAATGCTGCCTCATTAGAGCAACTCATTTCCAGTAGACTGTTTAGTTCAACCCCCTTGCAGATAACTCAGTCACCTAAGCTACAAATCAAAATATGCGCAGTTCCACACTGGTGCATTTGTGGTATTAAAAAGACAATAATCTTTATTGATAAATGGAGTTTCAAACCACTAATACATTACTTCATAAAAACATAAAAGCAAAGAATTCTGTGCAAAACTACTCCAGATATTCCCGTTAATGGGCAGCTAACAAAAAGAAACCAAACCGTCATGACTGTAACGGCACACAGTTACAAGGACGAAAGATATCAGCAACTGGATGGGCTATTTTAAAGATAAAAGAAGATTGTATGGGGCGCCTGGGTGGCACAGCGGTTAAGCGTCTGCCTTCAGCTCAGGGCGTGATCCCGGCGTTATGGGATCGAGCCCCACGTCAGGCTCCTCAGCTATGAGCCTGCTTCTTCCTCTCCCACTCTCCCTGCTTGTGTTCCCTCTCTCGCTGGCTGTCTCTATCTCTGTCTAATAAATAAATTAAAAAAAAATCTTTAAAAAAAAAAAGATAAAAGAAGATTGTAAAGACGTTATTAAATAAGGACCTGAAAAGGTAAGTCATACTGGCCTCATTGAGATATTATCAGGTTACCGACAAAAACAAAAAACCAAACCAAAACGAAAAAATGGGAGCATTTTGAAAAAGAATCTATGTCAAAACAGTGATGTAGAATGAAAGTAATTGTTTTTACTTAGGAAGATAGCCCTTTATACTCACTGCTTTGTGACAATTTTCAGTGACACTGCATACTCAAATACAGATCAGGCTTTGAAGCCCAACAGGAAACCTCTTGATATCATGTGAGGCAGCACATTGCTGGGAATTAGAAAAGTTTGTTTGATTCAAATCAAGGACTTATACTGGACCTTAAAAAAGTCACTTTAGTTGCTGAAGAACAAGCCCTTTATCTCATTCTGGTACCGTCATCTCCTAGCTCAGTAGAGCTTTCAAAATACAGGAGCCAGATCTTAACAAAAAAGTATAAGCGATTTTTGAACCTTATCAGCAAATGTTTTCTTGATCAAAGCTGACTTTATCCAAACCAGATTTTTGTAGAGTATTTACGTGTGCCTAGAGGGTAATAAGCACTATAAACCCAATGAATAAAATAAAATATATTTGGCCATATTCTCTCCTTTGCCTAAGTCTCTCCCTGGAAAGTAAGCAAGATGGTTAAGGAGGTGCATTAATGTTTTTAGGCTACTTACTGCATAACTGTGAGAAGGGGTTAGTACCTTAGTGGGTTCCCTAAGCCTCTAACTTACTCCCAAAAAGAGACTTACTGGGAATATTAACCTCCAAATTACATAAAAAGCTTGATCAAGTGCTAAAGGTACAAGGGAAGTATTATCCTAGATATGGAGGGGATAAAGTCAGCATGACATAACTTAACTAGCTGGAAAAAAAAATGCTCCAGAAACTGCAGTGGGCCATATTTCCCAAAGGAAAAAACAAGATTTAAGCTACCTAGAATAAATGAGTTTTCTTATTTAAGAATTATTTAATAGCCCAGATAAGTGTGGTTCTCCATTGCTCTGTCATATGATTATATAAAGAAAAATAAAATATAACAAGGATACTAAATACTGATCTCGGCAGATGTGAGTGTGCACACGAGTGTGTGTTTGTTTATGCTTAAGGGAGACGTGTTCTCCTGCTCATATAGATATAGATAGATACAGAGATCCATGTATCCTCCTAGGTCAGTATTTGGTATCCAGTATTTGGTATTCTTATTGTATTTTATTGTTTCTTATGTTCTTTGATATTTATGGCATAGTCATCTAATTGTTTTAAATGGAAATATGTTTTGTAAGTGACTTTTGTTGTTGTTCTCTTGTTTTTTCTTATGGCAAAATGTCTTCTATTTAGAAAAACAAGCAGGGAAAAAGAAAAAATAATAAATCCCCAAATCCTGCCACTTAGATACAACCACTATTAACATTTAGTGTCTTTCCATTCATTTTTTCGGTATAGATAGAACTATTTTATGCTAAAAATGCAAGCTTTGGGGCACCTGGGTGGTTCAGTCGGTTAAGCTTCAGACTCTTGGTTTTGGCTCAGGTCGTGGTCTCATGGGTAGTGAGATCAAGCCCCATGTCCGGCTCAGCACAGAGTCTGCTGAAAATTCTTTCCTTCTGCCCCTCTCCCTACTCTCTCTCTCTCTCAAATAAATAAATAAATCTTTTTTAAAAATGCAAGTCTTGATACTGAATAATTGATAATTGCATCATTTCCTTCTACCTTGGTAATTCAAATGGCTTTATATGTTATCCCTCCCTCATGTACAAAGATCGTATCTCTTCTTTGACTTATATGGAAATATGTTCATATAAATGTTGAAGTGAATACTCATGTATTTATCATCCTATTATTTTAAATCTAGAGTGTGTGTTTAATCTGACACTCAAAGCTTTCTAAAATTGTATCAATTAATAGACGTATGGTTTCCAAGACAGAGCCATCTTATCTGAAATAGCGCTTATCATAGAGTCTTTCAAAAAAGTTAGGATTCAGTGTTTGCCCTGGATTGACCTTTGAATTAGAATTTTATTATCTATCTTTTAAAAATTGAGTCTTTATTTTAAAAAGGGAGAAGAAGGAAGGAAGGAAAGAAGGAAGGGCGAGCAGTATTTTTTATTTACTTCTAACATGAAGAAATCCTTATTATTTAAAATTTATAATAATATATATGTGGCAAAACATAACCTAACTGATTTAGTACATAAAAAGATTGTGGGAAATAGGCATGACACATCAAAGCAGTGGGGCATCTGACTAAAATTTGAAGAAGATACACCTGAGTGGAAATGACTAAATATTTTAAATTAAAAGTGGAAAAATAACTAAGGCATTGGTACACAGTAGGGAAAAAAACACTACAAGCATCAGTATGCATGCATTAATTTTTTTATTTACTAGGTAAAAAATAAATTCTGTGGAATCTATTCTTCCACTGAGGCATGAAGATATTATATAGGGTAGTAACAAATGAATCGATGAAAGATTAAGCCATTTAGCATTTTGCAATTCTCTTTATTCATTCATTCCATTTCCCACAGGAATATGCCCCCAAACCTCAGAACCAGAAACTACAAAATTACAACCCACAATAACATTCACTTTCCAGAAAAGTGCTATGTGATAAGACTTTGTGTAGCTAGATATGCTTATCTTTGAGACTTGGGAATATTTAAAATGCATTATGCTTATAAAGTATCCTGTTTGAGATACCCAAATTGAAAATATTGTTTTAAGGCAATACTTGCACTACACTACTTTCTTCAGCTATAGGCCACACTCTTCCCCATAGAATTTTGCAGAGCTTTTCCTGGCAAAGAATTTCTCGCTGCCTTCATATTTCAGATACGGGTTTACAGGAAATTCATATACCCTAGGAAAGTTCTGGGAAAGGGTAGTACACATTTGTTCAAATCTTTTTTTAATTAAGTATGTGTGCATGATATATAGGAAGTTAATTGTGTTGCATATAAAACACCGCTCCAAGTTGCAAGGTGTTTCAGGGATATGGGAGTGCAGCTAACAAAAACATTTATAAAATAAAAAATGTCAGGTGAACTTATTCAGATTCTATTTAGATTCTTTGCATAGGGAAGCAAGTGAAAACATTTAGATAAATCAATAGTCACAAATTCTAACACTATTTCACCATGTGTCAGTAACACAAAATAAGAGATCCTTAGAAATTCCCAATTGAGATAAAACTCAGCAATACAGAATCAGGGAGATCTGAAGAGGTTAGGGTGCCTAGATCCAGGCTCCTAAAAAAATAAAAATAAAAATAAAAAAATAAAAATAAAAATAAAAATATATATATATATGTGCGTGTGTGTGTATGTGTGTGTGTATGTGTGTGTGTGTGTGTATATATATATATATGTCTCAGATTTTGCACTATCATTCTCATCAGAAGGATTAACACCTCATTCACTTGGAAATTCTTAATTCAGAATTTCTGATGATCAAAATGGATTTGGAACTGAAGTTTGCCATTGTAATAATTGCAAAAGAAAGATTTTATAGAATTAAGGGTTTGAATCAGACAGCAAAACAAATGTTCAATTTGATAATTGAGCACACTTTCCAACCCCTCTTTAAAAATCACTTTAACTGTTTTTATTTCCTTCATCATAACAGCACTAATGGAAAACTTGGGAGAAAATACAAAAGCAGAAAGAGAAAAACTCAAAATTTCCAATAATCCAGTAAGTCAGAGATACCCACAACTAATATTTTAGATAGCAGGGCTTAGCAAACTTGCCTGTAAAGGTCCAGATAATAAATATTTTAGTTTTTGTGAGCCCTGTAAGTTTGCTGTCACTTTTTTGTTTTGTTTCATTTTGTTTTTCACAAGCCTTTTAAACTGTAAAAACCATTCTTAGCTCAAAGGTCACACAAAAACAAATTCTAGACTGGACTTTGCCCATGGGCTACAGTTCGCCAATGCCTTTTTAGTGTATATCACTAAGAGTCACTTCTTTTTTCAAGATTATTATTTTCTATATGAACTACCTTAAATAGTCAAAAAAACTTTTATGATATTAGTATTTTTACATTACAATTTTCAGTATTAAACTTTGCCATATTTTATTTTCATTCTTCCTTCAAAAAGAACTCAATATCAGAGATATATCTAAAGTTTCACTCCCTTCCCAGCAACCAACTTCTAGAGGTTTCATTATCCTGAAGTTGTGTATATATTATTCCTGCAGGTGATTTTCAGGCTTTTACTATTTATATATGTACACATAATGATATTTTTTGTGTGATTTTTAAATTTACATGAAATAATGTCATTATATATACCTTGTGTTTTACATTCAACATTACATTTTTGAGATGTCTCCAAGTGTTTTCCAACTATTTAAGTCGCCTTGATAATGCTGTGTGCATATGTAAAGTTATTATAGGTCATTCTAACCTATTTTAGAGAGTTTGTATTTGGCAATGCTCTGTTAACAATTAGTCTGTATTACTGAATGTGTTAACCTCAGACCTTACATATCATGGTTTAGAGCTGAGATGACTCAGAGACTACCTAGTCCAAATCCCTCATATTACAAATGAGTAAACAGGCCAGATGAGAATAACTAGCATGTCCAAGATCACACAGGAAGTTCATATTGTATTCAGAACTAGAACCTGGTTTTTGTGTTTGTCACTTCGTAAAATTAATAAAGCTTTTACAACTCATGTGCTCCCAGGCCATACTAATCTTGCATCATAATCAGGGCACAATAACAATAACGAAGTATTTCTCTGGCCTTGATAGCACTTGAAGAGTTGCTGGAACTCCTGTTCCCTTCAGCTTGCTCCAATTGAGTGAGTCCCTGAGGAACATACCACATGAATTTGAACATGTGCATTGCTTGATTATTACATGGTGTCAACCATGTTCCTTTCAGATACCTTCCAGATCATAACCCTCTAGGAGGTAATCTTCTTGAATATGTTCTACCATTTTCTTCCTCTGGCTTCTAAACGCCATTACAAGTGCTAAAATGGATAATACCCTCTTTGCCTTCTTCTTTATACCCTCTGCAGACTGGTATGGTTTGTTCAACGTGCTGTGCACATTTTGTATTCTAATAGTGACCACAAACGAAGAATATGTCTATCACATTACTTGTTCTAAGTCCTACAGAGATTTAGTGAAGCAAACTTTTAAGAATTTATTGCAGCTCTTCTCCTTAGGACTCTGGTAGAAGAATATGAGGACTAGAAAATGCGACAAATAAAAGTGACAAAATCACTCTGCCCATATGAAACTGTGGTCCCTTGAACAAGGCTTATTTGCCCCAATTTTCTTTTGCTAATAATGAGTCCCATCCCCACTCCCAATCCAGGATGCTTTCTGATGCTTCATGAAAATAGTTTCCTTGCAAATCAAATCCACCAACCCTTCAGATAATGCCTAGAGAGTATAGCTCCTAGGATGATCAATGTATTTCTCAAACTGAGATTTCCTGATACAGTACATTAAAAAAAGTTTTTTTACATTTAAAAATTTTATGAAAGAATTTTTTATTAATTTATTCCAGCCTTCCCTATATCCTTTTTATTCTGGTATTAAAGTTTTATAAGAGCACATTACCTTGAATGCAAGCACTACATTCTTTTTTGTCCCTTCAGCTCTTTTGAGATGTAATCGACATATGACATAGTATAAGTTTAAGGTGTACAATGTGATGATTTAATATACATAAATTTGGCGAAATATTTACCACAATGAGGTTAGTTAACATATCCTTCACTTCAAGTAATTGTCATTTTGTTGTTGCTGTTGTGGTTATGGTAAGAACATTAAAGCCTTACCTCCATAGCAACTTTCAAGTATATCAATACAGTATTAACTATAGTCACCATACTATACATTGAATCCCTGGAACTTACTCATTTTATACCTGGAATTTTGTGCCCTTTGACCAGCATCTCCCCATTTCCCCCACCCATCAGCCTCTGGCAATCACCATTTTGCTCTCTTATTCTGAGTTCAGTGTTTTTAGTTCCACATATAAGTGAAATCATACAGTATTTCTCTTTCTCTGTCTGACTTATTTCACTTGGCATAACGCCATCAAGGTCCATCCATGTTGTTGCAAATGGCAGGATTTCCTTATTTTTTATGGCTGAATAATATTCAATTATAAAAGTATATGATGATAGATATAGATAGATAGATAGATAATAGATAACACGTTTTCTTTGTTCAACTCATCCATCAATGAACACTTAGTTTGTTTCCATGTCTTGGTTATTATGATAATGCTGCAATGAACATG
This sequence comes from Ailuropoda melanoleuca, assembly GCF_002007445.2. NCBI lineage: Eukaryota > Metazoa > Chordata > Mammalia > Carnivora > Ursidae > Ailuropoda > Ailuropoda melanoleuca. Next base: position 88,452,786 of record NC_048238.1, on the reverse strand, counting down.
AAAGTGCAGATATCTTTCCAACATAGTGATTTCATTGCCTTCAGGTATCTATTCAGAAGTAGAATTGCAAATCATATGGTAGTTCTATTTTTAGTTTTTTGAGGAAACTAAAATGATGTATTCCATAGTGGCTGTACCAATTTACATTCCTACCACCAGCAAGTACTATATTCTTAATCCATAGGAAACACCATGTGAGATTTCAATATTTAACTACTATTACTATGAAGGAAAATTTAACTATTTATTGTTAGTCTTTTTTTCTTTCTTCTCTTAATAATTAGGGTTGATGTACTGGGCATAATAATGGTCCACATCTTAATACCTGGAACCTGTGTAAATGCTACCTTACATGGCATGAGAGACTGCAGATTTGATTAAGGGTAAGAACCTTGATATGGGAGATTATCCTGGATTATTTGGGTAGGCCAGGTGTAATCACAAGGGTCCTTAAAACTATAGAGTCTTTGCAGGATGCAGTGAGAGGGAGATATGACTATAGAAGAACTGTCAGCTAGACGTGACATTGCTTATTTTAAAGATGGAAAAGAAGCCATGAGCCAAAGAATGCAGGCAACCTCTAGAAGTTGGAAAAGGCAAGGAAATGAATTCTCACCTAGAGTCTCCAAAAAGGAATGTAGTCCTGCTGATACCCTTGAGCTTATCCCAGTGAGATCTGTGTTGGACTTCTGACCCATATAAATATAAGATAACAAATTTATATTGTTTAAGCCACTACACAGACTTGTTATAACATCTGTGATAGCAGCAACAGTGAACCAATCCAGTTAACCATCCATTTACAGACTGTTTATTTATTACCTGTTTTGTTCCAAAAAGGCTAAAGTAGCATAGAAGGATGCATACCATAAGATAAAGCAGTATAAATTAAATATAGGCACAGAGGAAAAAGGCTAATTAAGAATAGCAATATAAAATGAAACCTAGTAACAAGGTTAATACAGAAATGCATACCATAAATACATGTATTACAGATGAGCTCTAGCTTTCTAGTTGCCAATGCAAAGAGGGAAATCTGATCAGTTCCATAATTCAAGCTATCATAGTATTCATTTTATAACAGTGGACCATATGCTCAGAAATTTGATTTCACTGGAGACTTGGATCAGATGAGAAGTTTTCCTGAGAGAGTTTATATTATGCAATGATAGTGCCCCAACCAAACTCCATATGATAGATCCAAGTCTGACAATGCTAAGTTATACCATTAGTGCTATATTTTGATGAATACAATTTGGTCTACAATTTGCCCAAATCAATGTAACAATGATCTAAGTTACAACTCTTCACAAGCTTTCTTTCTAGTATTTGAATCAATTGGCATTCTAGTTCCTAAAATCATGGAATTTTAGGTCTCAATGACTTTGAATATCATCTTGTTTGACTCCACACCTCTACAGAGGTATAGGATGGAAAGTCTCATATCTAGAATCACACCACAAATTACTGTCAGAGCTAGGAATAGAATGCAGATGTTTCCAAATTTGTTGGTTCCTCCCAAATCCCCCTGTAAACTTCTTTAAAAGACAAGGTGCAGCTTCTTTAAAACGAAGGCATAACATCCTTATTTTGACATTTTCTGCATCATAATTCCAAAGGGTACATTTTCCTTCTCTAATTCAAGCACCACATTCTTGATATATAGACAACTCACAAATATTACTTTTGACTCTTTCAAAACTGGCAGAGTTAACTGGCTCATCTATTCTGTTCTTTTAGTAGACTTAGTTTCTTTCAATAGCTAGATTCCTTTCTTCTCCACAGAACAGAGTATCTTTCACTCTGTATATTCTTAAAAGTAGAAAATTCAGTGTACTACAGGTAGAAGAAACTCTTAGTAGAGGGGGAAAAAAGGACAGGTCAACACCAAAGAAACATTAGCTACTTATAATTCATTGAGAAAAATGCCTTTTAGGTCAGAATCACAGTGTTGCTTCATTTAGTCTTACGGTTCTGTCTCAAATCTTCCTGGTAAAATAGTGGCAATAACAGATTGGCATCAACCAGAATTCAGAACGATCTTTTGATCTTATCTCATGCATTATCTCCCATCTGAATACATAGATCTTTTAAAGACAACAAGAGCTTAACATATGGTAGAGAGAAATGAGTGACAGAGCAACAAAAAATTTAAAGGGCTGCTATTAATTTATATTATAGTAGCATAGAAGGATGAATACCATAAAATAAAGCAGTATAAATTAAATATAGGCACAGAGGAAAAGGGCTAATTAAGAATAGCAACATAAAATGAAACCTAATAACAAGGTTAATACAAAAATGCATACCATAAATACATGTATTAAAGATGAGCTCTAGCTTTCTAGTTGCCACGGCTTTGTTTTGATTATGGTATTTGATGGATACAAATTAATCATTTCTATTGAATATTGAAATTGTGGTTGTACATTGCCTATTTCAATACTGTAATCCATTGAGATCTTTAAATGCTGGAAATTGATAAATAAAAGTTAGGAATCAGTTATTATCTTTTAAAATATGGAGCTACATTTTCATACTTAGGGAGTTTCTATTCTTTCTAAAACAATGTGTTCCATTGTTTAACATTCTAAAATCAGAAATGTTACATCAGCCACACAGAGAGAGAAAGCACTAGGCTTTATGATGAAATTTAAAAAGAAAAAGTAGTTACCAAAGAGCTGTAGGGATGAATGCACACAGAAGGGGCAGAACATGCCAGATCAGAACTGACAGATTGCTAGGAATAAAACTGAGCAACAGCAATAAGACAATATTCTTTCCCAATAGTCTTTTCAAGTCATATTTGTACTTATAGACTCTGACATGTTTTACATATATACTTACTCAATTTCTAAGCATGTGTCAAGTGCCAAAGAACATAGAAACTAGAGTCCTATTTAGGGTGAGGTGACTGCCACAAAGCACATCAAATAAACCCTTGGAAGAGTAGGACACTTGGCAAAGTTTGCAGATACCCCAGCCACAGTGTTTTCAGAAGATGGAAAAAACACCTGTGGATTCTCTCTAGCTACCTTACCAGGGCCCAAACAACTACCCTTCTGGAGAATATCCTATCTCATTTCTTAGGAGGTAACTAAAGAGCTCTTCCATTGTCTTCAGTTTTTTGGCCAAAGGTCCGCAGGAGGTCATATTACCTTCTGCATTTAACAAATGTAAAACATGAGAAGAGTTCAAAAGCAATATGTACTCCTTTTTTTTTTTTAAGAAAATAAGCATTTCCTATTTATTTCCTGGATTTGAAATGGGGGCTATTTTGCCAATGAGCACAAAGTGGTACAGTGGTTAACTGAGCATAACAAAAAAAAATGTTTCCCAGAATAAATATATTATTGCTTATGCAGGGTTTTTTTCCTTTTATGCATCTCTCATTTCTAATTAAATGATTTCTTTTTTATGTATGGTTCATTTTTTTTATTTTTTTAATAATAATTTTTTATTATGTTATGTTAGTCACCATACAGTACATCCCATGTTTTTGATATAAAGTTCCATGACTCATTAACACCCAGTGCACCATGCAATATGCGCCCTCCTTAATACCCATCGCTGGCCTATCCCGATCCCCCACCCCCCTCCCCTCTAAAGCCATCAGTCTGTTTCCCAGAGTCCATAGTCTTTTGTGGTTCATTCCCCCTTCTTTTTACCCCCCTTCCTTCTTCCCTTTCTTCTCCTATGGATCTTCCTACTTCTTATGTTCCATAAATGAGTGAAACCATATGATAATTGTCTTTCTCTGCTTGACTTATTTCACTTAGCATTATCTCCTCCAGTCCCAGCTGTGTTGCTGCAAATGTTGTGAAATCATTCTTTTTGATAGCTGAGTAATATTCCATTGTATACATGGACCACATCTTCTTAATCCAGTCATCTGTTGAAGGGCATCTCAGCTCCTTCCACAATTTGGCTATTGTGGACAATGCTGCTATGAACACTGGGGTGCATATGGCCCCTCTCTTCACTATGTCTGTGTCTTTGGGGTAAATACCCAGTAGTGCAATGGCTGGATCATAGGGTAGCTCAATTTTTAACTTTTTAAGGGACCTCCACACTGTTTTCCAAAGTGGCTATACCAACTTGCATTCTCACCAACATGTAAGAGGGATCCCCTTTCTCCACATCCTCTCCAACATTTGTTGTTTCTTGCAAAGCAATATGTACTCTTATGCAAAGTAAATAGCAAAATGCTTCCAGGCTGCAGAGTAAAGAACTTCCAGTTAAAGTTCTAGTCTTAAAACTGATATATAAGACAGCACTCAGAAATACTCTGCCTTGTACAGTGCTTCCTACTTTCAAATAATGTTATGGAATTATGTTTGAAACTTGCCTGGCCCTAAATCCTTGAATAGCCTTAGTAAATTTGAGTATTTCTTATTATGGAACTTCTCATTTCCACGGACTGTAGAAACATCTGGTCTATTTCAACACAAAAGCCTAGAGGTGAAAGTGACAACGATTTATTTTTTCTTGCCTCTTTCCTAGAATAATACATTATTTCATAGTGGTACAAACTTAGACCATGTGTATTATGGTCTATCTCTTCCTGTTTGGGTTTTATGCCCTGCTGGCACTGTACCTAGTAAAAGTGGTAAACAAAGCAATATCATTTTTTCTTTCTAATTAATAAGAAGGTAGCAATTTATTTTTAGGAGCACAGAAAATAGAATGTACACATTTATTTAAGTTGTGAATAATACCAAAAAAAAAAATTAGCTGGAAAAGCCTAAGAAATTAGGATGGTGATATATTAAATCATGCAGATGAAAGAAATTTTAGTCAAACATATTAATTATTCAACACATAGTTTCTGTGTTCTTAAAAGAAATTCATGCCTGAGAAGGAAAAGCTGATATGGTAAAATATTATGATAATGTTTAATTATAAATATTATATTACTAAATACTCTTACTAGTGGACTTTCTATCTCTTAATCTGGACTAGTTAGTCCCCTAATGTAAACTAGAGCACAGACTGTCAATTTGTTTCTTTTATAAGCTGTTTGGTAATCAGAGAGAAAATCCCTTTTCCCTTGTCACAGGCTACACCACTTATTAGCCACTGAGCAAATCCATGTACACAGGGGAATGTTGAGGGCTCAAAACATAACATCCTCTTGTCTAGGAGAGAAACGACACTTCTAACAAATGGGCCACAAATGCCATCTTCATATACAAAAGATGGTATGTATTGTCTTTGAATCGTGTTCATGACTTTGAGATTGCCAGAACCCTTCCCATCTATATTCTTCCTACCCACTACTCTTCTACATAGAGTATATATTCATTTAGCCCTGAATTCTCAATTTCTGATATCACAGAAGGTGTTAATCTTTCCTCTAAGGGTCAGAATGGGTTCTGGTAAATCATAAAACTGATGTTCTGGGAAGAATTGCTGTAATTGCTGTTCTAACAGTGTTCTTTGTGTCTTTGTATCTATGGAGGGATGGAAAAATTTTCCCTTTACTAATTGTCTTTCCTTCTCCTCAGAGTGCCAATTTCATTTAGTAGAACTATTTCAAAACCATTCTTTAGAAAATGATTTCTGTCATTCTTTATCATACCTAATTCTTATGGGGCTCGTTATACAGGTTCTCCAGTCCTGCTTTCTACCTGTATGATACACAAACAACATTTTCTCTTCTCCATTTTCACATCTACTTTTGCTTTAATCTCCATCCCTTTATCTGTTGTTACCTTTAGGTCTAATCATAAAATCACTTTAAATTCAATAAATAAAAACTTACTTTAAAAGTGCTCAGTTCTCAGAGTTGGAAGAATAGTAGCTGTCAGAACTCACCTAAAATGGCCTTGAGGCACCTTAGCCCTAATAAACCAGAGGGTAAGAGCCCCCAGCTCAGCATTTTAGATGAGTTCACCATCAGAATCAATTCTCTCTTTAGCTCCTCTCCAGCTGCTCAGGTTCATGGAGATGTCTGCTCAGGCTGCCATAACACAACACCATAGACTGGGTGGCTTAAACAACAGAAATATACTTTCTTGCACTCTAGAGGCTGGAAGTCCAAGATTAAGGTGCCAGCAGGGTTGATTCCTGCTGAGAGCTCTCTTCCTGGCTTGTAGGAGACCACCTTCTTGCTGTATCCTCACATGACCTTTCCTCCACACAGAAAGAGAGAAAGATCTTTAGTGTCTATTCCCCTTCTTAAAAGACCACCAGTCCTATCAGATTAGGGCCCCATCCTTATGACCTCATTTAACCATAATTACCTCTTTGAGGCCTATAGCCAAATATTGTTACAATGGGGTTCAGGGGTTCAAAATAAGAATTTTAAGGAGATAAATTTCAGTCCATAATAGTACGATTCTACTCTATCCTTGAATCTCATCCCTCCCCCTCTCCACAGTATTCAGTTCTCATTCCTCCCCCTCTTCATAGTATAACTTACTGTGACATGACTTTTGAGTGATTGTACTTGACTTTTCATCCTGTTGTCTTGGTATTCCTATTTCTTGGCTCCTTTGTCTCCACGGTTCAGGTACCACCACTTCTGTAGATCTGACTGTGTAGTTACACTATTCAATGACTTGCTTCCCCAGCAATTTCCTTAGTAGAGAGCCATTTCCAAGAAATGACAGAATTATTTTCATTTGATGCTAATGTCCTAGTTGAATTTCCTTAGAGATTAGTGAACTTCACCTACTACCTGTCTCCAACACACTCACCCATTCCCACACAGACACATGGCCTGCTCCTCCCTGTCCTGGTTATAATCAATTGCTGTAACACTAAACTTGAGTCAGTAGGCCCTTCCATGTCCTGCTTGACTTTTTTGAATCCCACATAAACATCAAACAAATGATATACCTTACAGCTCCGTTTGTTTATTTGTTTTTAATAATCGAATTACCACTGCCATTCAGTGGTGACCCGTAAAAATTACAAGTTTGGGTTTTTGTAAGGACAACTTTTTTTTAAAGATTTTATTTATTTGTTTTTGTGAGAGACAGAATGAGCAAGCACAAGGGGGGGGAGGGGCAGAGGGAGAAGCAGACTCCCACTGAGCAGGGAGCCTGATGTGGGACTTGATCCCAGGACCCAGGGATCATGACCTGAGCTGAAGGCAGATGCTTAACCAACTGAGCCACCCAGGTGTCCAGGACAAAGTTATTTTTAATGTTGAAACTGAATATGAAGATCTGAAGTCAATCACTGACAACACCATCATGAGATTTATTTAAATTAATCCTTTTTTTAAGGCTTTTATTAAATTTTAATATATCATCATGTTCACCTTCCATCAATTATATTTTCTTTAAATTGAGCCTTCGGTGTGGGGGGAATGGGATAGGCTGGTGATGGGTATAAAGGAGGGCACATATTGCATGGTGCACTGGGTGTTATACGCAAGTAACGAATCATGGAACTTTACATCAAAAACTAGGGATGTACTGTATGGTGACTAACATAATATAATAAAAAATATTATTATAGGGGCGCCTGGGTGGCACAGCGGTTAAGCGTCTGCCTTCGGCTCAGGGTGTGATCCCGGCATTATGGGATCGAGCCCCACATCAGGCTCCTCTGCTATGAGCCTGCTTCTTCCTCTCCCACTCCCCCTGCTTGTGTTCCCTCTCTAGCTGGCTGTCTCTATCTCTGTCGAATAAATAAAAATAAAATCTTTAAAAAAATATTATTATAAAAAAATAAAAAATTAAATAAATAAATAATGAAATAAATTGAGCCATATATCTGTCAGCTGATACATCTCTATATTCTAAACTTATATAACAAAATAACTGTCTCAGGCAGGAAGTGACAAATGTTGGAAAGGATGTGGAGAAAGGGGATCCCTCCTACATTGTTGGTGAGAATGCAAGTTGGTACAGCCACTTTGGAAAACAGTGTGGAGGTCCCTTAAAAAGTTAAAAATTGAGCTACCCTATGATCCAGCCATTGCACTACTGGGTATTTACCCCAAAGATACAGACGTAGTGAAGAGAAGGGCCATATGCACCCCAATGTTCATAGCAGCATTGTCCACAATAGCCAAATTGTGGAAGGAGCCGAGACGCCCTTCAACAGATGACTGGATTAAGAAGATGTGGTCCATATATACAATGGAATATTACTCAGCTATCAAAAAGAACGATTTCTCAACATTTGCTGCAACACAGATGGGACTGGAGGAGATAATGCTAAGTGAAATAAGCCAAGCAGAGAAAGACAATTATCATATGGTTTCACTCATTTATGGAACATAAGAAGTAGGAAGATTGGTAGGAGAAGAAAGGGAAGAAGGAAGGGGGGGGTAAACAGAAGGGGGAATGAGCCATGAGAGACTGTGGACTCTGGGAAACAGACTGAGGGCTTCAGAGAGGAGGGGGGAGGGGGTTTGGGGTAGGCTGGTGATGGGTATTAAGGAGGGCATGTATTGCTTGAAGTACTGGATGTTATACGTAAGTAATGAATCATGGAACTTTACATCAAAAACTGGGGATGTACTGTATGGTGACTGACATAATATAATAAAAAAATATTATTATTTAAAAAAACAAAAGAAGGGGCGCCTGGGTGGCACAGCGGTTAAGCGTCTGCCTTCAGCTCAGGGCGTGATCCTGGCGTTCTGGGATCGAGCCCCACATCAGGCTCTTCTGCTGTGAGCCTGCTTCTTCCTCTCCCACTCCCCTGCTTGTGTTCCCTCTCTAGCTGGCTGTCTGTATCTCTGTCAAATAAATAAAAAAATTTAAAAAAAATCTTTAAAAAAACAAAAGAAAAGAAAAGAAAATAACTGTCTCCATGGTTTTGTGATATAGTTTCTTCCATAATAGTTTCTGGACTCTTTTCACTATCAAGTTTTATGGAAATTTCAAGTAAATGGCTTAGATTCTTGAGGGTGGGGTGGGTAAAGGAGAAAAAGTATTTCTAGTGAGAAAAAGATTCCTCTGAAGAACTTTGTACACCAGTGAATCCCAAAGAGAGAATTGAAATTGATGTCTCTGGGGCCAAACAGCTCATATAGCCAGAGGCAAAATTCTACCTACCTATCTGAACACATCTAACTGATAAGAGACGATGTTGCTTGAGATTCTTCTGTATTCCCAAATGTGCTTAACTTAGATTTCTATATCCTTTGTGCTTTCAGTGGAAATGCTCCAGGAAGAATTGCAGTGATTTAAAAATAGATACATGCCATACTTTTCTTTCCATATTTCATGGCAATTAACTGCATATTAATTGAGAAGTTCGAATTCCAAAACATCCTAAACCTGCATTGAAAATAAACAAACAAAAATCTATGACTTCTGTGTGTCCATTGTTAACGTGCAGCTCTTGAAAACCAGAATTTCATGTGTCTGTCACAAAATCCAGAAAAAAACATCTGTGTTTGATGCTTCAGTGTCTAAATGCTTAATGCTGAAGGATGAATAAAATTTATCTTCAGAATTATTGTTTCTTTATAGCTCATTATTTCTTTGAAAAAATTTTCAAAATAATGTATATGTTACAAGAAGATTGCTATGCCAAACCCTTTTGTATGGATTTTTTTCTTTTTAATGTTTTCCACATTGATTACAAAAATAATGTATACTCATTTTGTAAACTTCGTCAAAGTGAATAAAGAAAAAGAAATGGTTGTTTCATAACCTACCATCTTGAGATGATCACTGCTACATTTCAGTAAACATCTTCCCAAATATTTCTATAAATTTTACATAGTTGAAATGTATTACAAGATTTTTGTATTATTTTAATTAAGATTATACCATAAGTATTTTCTTATATTATTAAAAATGTTTAAATATAATATTAAATGGCTATATTCTACCATATAGACATTCCATATTTTTTTTATTAGAAAGAGAGAGAGAGGGGAGCAGAAGGAGAGGGAGAGGGAGAATCTTAAGTAGGCTCCCCAACCCAGTGTGGAGCCCAATGCAGGGCTCGATCTCACAACCCTGAGATCATGACCTGAGCCAAAATCCAGAGTCAGACACTGAATCAACTGAGCCATGCAGGTGCCCTGATATTCCATAAATTTTTAAATGTTTCTCTAATGTTGTGGATTTAGGTTGCTTTTAATTTTTCATTTTTATAAATAATACTATGATAAACATCTTGATACTTAAATTTCTGTACAGTTTCCTCATTATTTCCTCAGGTTAAATTTCTAAATGTGGAACAATTGCATGGACAAAAGTTATTTTTAAAAACATGACAACTTGGGGGGGGCACCTGGGTGGCTCAGTTGGCTGGGCATCTGCTTTTGCCTTAGGTCATGATCTCAGGGTCCTGGGATTGAGCTCCGCATTGGGCTCCCTGCTCAGCAGGGAATCTGCTTCTCCCTCTCCCTCTGCCCCTCTGCCAACTTGTGCTCTCTCTCTCTCAAATAAATAAATAAAATCTTAAAAAAAAAAGACAACTTAGGGTGCCAGGGTGGCTCAGTCAGTTAAGCATCTGCCTTCAGCTCATGTTATGATCCCAGAGTCCTGGAAGCCCACATCAGGCTTCCTGCTCAGCGGGGAGTCTGCTTCTCTCTCACTCATGAAAACATATTAAAATTCTGAAAATAAAAAAAAGCAAAATTCAATTTTGCTCAAAAGTAAGTTTCAATGAGAATGTCTTTGTTTCAAATAGGAGTTTAAAATTTAGATGACAACACATGCAATTTGAGTCACCAAATGACTTTTGATGGTCACAAGTACTGAAAATTCTGCCTCACAAAGTTATGTAGAATAACAAAGTAAATCACTCAGCTTTGCCAGATGAAAGTGAACGTGTCAAAATAGCCTCAGAATTTTCCAAGATTCTTCCAATTAAAGTTATGTCCTAGTATATACTAATTAAAGTTATGTCCTAGTATATACTAGGACATAACAATATAACTATTGTTCTCCAATGAATAAAGCCACCTTTTGTCAGAATTTACTTTGTTGATGAGGTCCATTTTACTAAGGGAGCATTTATAAATCGATGCTTCAACTTCAACATCTTCTGAGCAGGTTCTTTAAAAGAAGTCAGTAATGGTTTTGGGTATGCTCTAATTTCTGCCTGTAGAAACGTTGATCAAGCTTTTCTACCCGGCAGAAGGAGTTCGCCCAAGTTTACAAAGTTGTAGATTTGCCTGTTTGTAATCCTGTCTTACAGAACAGCAAGCTTGGCAAAACTTGTAATTTTTTTCCATGGCAACCATAACGGCAATTGCAGGACCTTGAATGAAAAGATTTCTCTTAATCCTATGACCAAAAATCATCAAATAAGCCAAACTATCACTCTATAGGTGAGAAATAAACAAACAACTAAATAAATACATTTAATTTCTTCATATATTTCAAACAAGCATGTTAGGACTTGTTTTTTAGGAAGCCAGCAAAATCCTATGTAGTAAAAATTTCAAATTCTGTTTGCATTTCTCCACGAAGCCTCTTGGGGGAAAAAAGTCGATTCAAGGTTTAGGCTTTCAGGAAGTTGACAAATTCTACAATACCATAGGTCTAGCAAAAAGAAAAAAAGGACAAAAGGGGATAAGTCTCATGATGCTAGTCTACGGGGACACCACAAAAATGCCAATTTAGCCTATACATGACCATGTATATAGAGATTGGGCTTGCTGTAGAGTGAATATTTGTGCCCCTCCAAAATTCCTATGTTGAAATCTAATCTCCAATGTGATGGTATTTGGAGGTGGGGCCACTGGGAGGTGATTAGGTCATGAGAGCAGAGCTCTCCTGAATGGGATTAGTGCCCTTATAAAAGACACTCCAGAGATATTCCTTGCTCTTTCCACCATGTGAGGGAGCAATAAGATGTCCACCTAGGAACCGGTAGCAAGTTGTCATCAGACACCAAATCTCACCAGACACAGAATCTGCCCACACCTCGATCTTGGAATTCCCAGTCTCTAGAGCTGTGAGAAATAAACTTCTGTTGTTTATAAGCCACCCAGTCTATGGTATTCTGGAAAACCTGATGTATGGTCAAGACTTGCAGATATTCCAGTGGTGTAAAAGACTACCAAGAAATTTTTTCCCTATTCAAGTTTTGCTTGCCAAATAACTTTCCATTTTAAAGACATCAACAACATTTGAGTCTCAAAAATGGGCTCCTAAAACAGGGATTCTTTTATGGCACTAGAATGCTTATAACATATAAATACCTGATGCAGTCTACACTGAGAGATGTGAGTGGTATTATCCAGTTCCAGTTCTTGCTGGAAGCAAACATTTTAGCTGCCTATTTCTTCATGTCCCATTTCAAAATATTAGAAGAAAAATTATCAATTATAGAGTTCATGGATTTGACAGAAACACTGCCTGTATTTTCTTTGTTTTCTCTAACTCACAATCCAGTTCAGCCTTTTTCAGAGCACGTGGCTTCACCAAATCCCTTGAAGTATATGTGGCTTCTTTTGACTGGCAGTGTGACAAACAATCCTATAGGAAAGTACGAGAAAAGCTTTTGTGGTGAAGCAAATTCAAGTCTTCGTTATTTCCTTGTCTTTTCAAATTGAGCTATCTTTAAAAAAATCTACACTGTTGGTTTCGAGTTTCTACAGACAAAATTTTTGATATATAGGACACATCATGGCTTTGAGTCACATCATATTCAGTAATGAAAGTGAAACCAAAGTATACCTTAAGTATTGTAACGCATTATTTTAACTATTTTCACATTTTCCAACTTAGGCCTAGGGAAATGCAAACAACTATATGTCCTTTATTGTAAACTAAGTTTTCTTTAATTTGAACCAACATTAAATTATATGAAAAGTCAGAGCATTTTAATATGACCTGATAGTGACATTTCATTTCACCCCACAGTTAATAACACAATTTGGATGAAATATTTCAACACAATTTTGAAAATGAAGGGAAAAAATATATACCCACACATACAAGTACTCACATCTATAGATACACATATATTCTATACTATATCACACTTAGTAAGATTATTTGAAAAAATTTTTCACACAATTTCCAAAGTAATGGGGAAAACAGTTATATAGGTATATTTACACATATATGTTTACCTATGCATGTGTGTGTATATATATGTATGTGCATGCACATATAATTTTACCTGTTAACAGTTAACAATAACTGCTATACACCTTAATAGCTTCTGTGAGCATGACTATATAACAGAGACCACGGAATATGGGTATTTATAATGAAGACTTAGTCTCATTACCTAAATTGGAGTTATACTCAGTAGACTATAAATTCAGAGGATGAATAATCCTTTCTACAAATATTTCCATCAAAAATAAAGTGATTTTCAAAACGTACAGATGTGCTCCTTCAGTTTTCATTGGCTGGAACTGTGTTACATTAAAAGTGTCACAGTTTTTGTATTCTATCACGTCCAGCAGTGAAAGGAAATCAATGTATACTTGACATTGCCATGCTTTCTCACACTGGAAGTTTTCTAACTTAAGCTAGGTTCACTGTATACAAAAGCAATCATCCATGATTATAATGGCTGGATACATTTTCCCTTATTCCTAACAAGGGAAATAATTCTAGCTGTCATAATGGGACAATAATAAGGATCATATACTGATGGAGCTCATTTAGCATTCCATGCCACCTATATTAATCAGAATAGGGGTTGATTTTGCAGTAACAAACAACCATAGTTTAATAGCCTAACACAGAAAATGTGTACCTCTCATTCCCATAAAATCCAGTCTGGATTAGGGCAACTCTCCAGGATAGCTTTCTTCCATGTCATGGCAATTCCTATAATAATTTGACTATCCTCCTGCAATAATTTGACTCAACCATTATAACAGAGATTTCCACAAGTGCCACAGAATAGAAGTGAGAGCTGGAGAATTGTGCACTATGTAGTAAATATTTCAGTCCAGAAATAACACATACCATTGTCTGCTTAGCCGTTTGGCCAGAAGTGGGAACATGACCCCACCTACACCTGAGGGATCTGGGAAGTATAGTCTTACAATTAGAGGAGAACAGGACTCGATATTGGTGAGTATTAACGTCTACTATGCCATTCTAGACTACCTTAGAATGAAGCAATACCATAATGATAGTCTTCAAAAAAGTAGGAAGAAAATCAAAGACACTGTAAGGATCTTTTAGACCCTAGTTAAAGACTCTTGATTTACTTCCTGAAAGTTAGAAATCCAACTTTCACTCAACTTCTTCCAGTAAGAAGCAGAATTATTGAATAGATTTAACTTGAGTTTTGTGCTCAATTCTCAACTTCACCATTTACTAACCATGTGAGCACGTGTTCTTGGACAAATGACTTAATATCTTTAATCCCTGATTTTCTCATCCTTGGAGTGTCCATGGTACTTTTGAAGAGTAAGTGAGATAATATGGAAAATGAACTAGCACTCCCTCTGGCACATACCAGATTCTTAATAAATACCAATTCCTTTCTCTATCTCCTCTTCCTTCTTCCCTTTACCTTTCTAAATATTTGCATTTTGCAAAGAAAAGAAAGAGCTTTTGTGGTTAAGAGATTGAATTCTGAAAATACAGAGTTTGCATCTTAGCTGTCACTCGCTAGTGTGTAATCTTGGGAAAATTATTTAAATCTCTCTGAGCTTCAATGTCCTCATCTGTAAAATAAGGGTCAATGTAGTACCTACCTCATAGAATTTTTAGAAGGATTAAATTATATAGTGTATATAGAATATTTAACAGATTTCTCAATAAATGTTAGCAATCATTATTATTATCATCATTATTAACAGTGCAGTGTTGTTTGCAGATTTATGTCAGAAGTTTGGCCTGCTTAAACCAGGCTATAGAAAATGCATTATAAATAGTTATTCAAAATATAACCCATGGACCAGCAGAATTTAGGAGCTTTTTAGAAACGTAGACTCTCGGGCCCTGCTCCAAAATTACAAAATAGAATCTATAGTTTAAAAAGATTCCTAGGTGAATCTTACACACCCTGAAGTTTGAGAAGCACCGCCCTAGTATATGGAGTGGCTGAGTGTTTTCATGTGATGTGCATATTATCAGAGTGGTGACAAATAGGACATCCAGGAAGATGGCACAATGTTTGGAAGGGACATTTGATTGGGAATCAGAAAATCAACATTTAAATTCCAACTCCTCCACTGACAAGCTGATTGACTTTATGCAAATCATTCAATTCATTTTAGGTTTTTTTCCTCATTTATAAAATGAAAGAGTTAAACTCTACCTGTGGTTCTTAACCAGGAAGACAAACCGTAATTAACAGAGGAGTTACTACAAAGTATCTGACAAGCCTGGGACACACGAAGATTCTGATTCATTAGATCTATCATGGCATCAAAACTAGGGGCAGCCACTTTTATTATGGAAATCTCCAGAGGTGGGAGGAGTAATAATTGGAGCTCATTTGTAAGACACCTTCAGAAAAGAGCAGAGAGTGGGAACCTGGAAGCAGCATGCAACATGCAACAGACTTTAACAAGTACTCTGGTACAGGACAAAATCCCATGAACAGAGCAGGTTGAAGAGCTACTATGCTCAGGGTTCTTCTGGGAATAAAAGAAATGATATGGGGAAAGTGATTAGCATAGAACCTGGCACAGAATAGACTCTCAATAAACTCCTTTTCTTTCCTATTTCCCTCCTTAAGGAAGCTCCTAATTCATTTCAGATGAATCTAACCAATTTCCACAGGACACACCCTACTCCAACTCTTTTGGGTAAAACAAACTGGATATTCTTAAAAACAAAAATACCTAGTAAGTAATTTGGGCAAATAAAACAGAACAAGAAACATAAAGTCTCACTTTATTAAATAATAGACCAAGACGCCAGACTCGTCATATAATTTGAGGGAGCCAGTGCAAAATGAAAATGTAGGGACTCATTTTTCAAAAAGTATTAAGAATTTCAAGGCAGTGACAGCAGAACATTAAACCAAGTGTAGGTCCCGTCTACACACTGGCGCTTGTGTGAATGCACAGGTCAGATGCCCTGAAAGACTAAAGGAACCCTGGACTTGAAGTCTGAAGGCCTGGAAAATATGCTAGATTGGCAACTTTCTGGCTGGTTGATCTGAATCCCATCACTTCACTTCTTTGGGCCTTAATTTCCATACCTGTAAAAGCAGCTCCGATATTTTATGGCTCCATGGCACACCTTGGAATTTCCTAGAAAATAGGTTGCTTAATTTTTTAGTTCTTTGAATAATGTTCGAATGGCATTGACCCACGAAACAAATTCATTCAGGATTTTGTTTCCCCCTCTGACCTGTCTTTTATGTAATTTATGTTACTCATCAGGCACTACAGGGCTAATATAATTAATAAAAAATACTTTTTTCCAATATCTGAGTGCAAGGAGTCCTGATTTTCAGATAATAGGGGTTATTGGGAACAGCCATGAAAACAGTTGCAGTTTCTAGTCCTCCACTGGAAGAAGGCTACTGATTTGTATGGAAAAATAGTAAAGATAAACACCAAGGTCTAATGATAATATGCATGCATTATTTGGACTCCTCTCAATTATCTGAAATATTTAGTCTTATTAATAGCTTTGTTCTCATTACATTCGGTTCATTATAGAGTAAAACAATGACTACTTCAAAAATACAAGGATACTTGAATGTTCATCCTCTTCCTTGTTATTAAGACTTTCATTTCATATACTAATCAAAGAGGAGAATTTGGAAAAGCACCAGTGAGACAGAAGCTTAGCACGTGTGACCAAGATTAACTCAAAATTACTAGAAGGGAGACAGGAAAGAAAAAGTTAATCCATAACCCCCTGCAAGGGATTTTTTAAAAACGAGCAAAAAGCTTGATTAAGAAAAACCTCCAAGTCAAAAAGACTAGTTGAACAAAAGCAACACTTGAACAAGATGAAACAAAATACCTCAGGCAGAACAGAAATGGTATCCACTGGAAAGCTAATGTTCCCCAAAGAAGGAAACTCCCCAGAAATTCAGAACAAAGATAAAGGCGTAAAGAATCAAAGTGCATATTAAGAATATTAAATCCTACTAAATGAACAAAGTGCTTGATTCATAAACAGGCACAGTAAGGAAGCTCTTTACTGAGTATTGTGTTCCGCCAGAAAATGTAGGCAACAAGTACATTCAAACAGTCATGCATGGCCATGCAGAGACCAACACCTTACCATAACGTTGTCTTTGGTTTTCACGGCATGGGACCACATTATGAATGAAGTAGTCTCACAATGGGGTTCCTGTGAACTGAATTGTGCCCCCCCCCACAAATCTATATGTTAAAGCCCTGATCCCCAATGTGATGGTATTTGGAGGCAGGGCCTTCAGAGGTTATTAGGTTTAGATGACATCATGAGAATGGAGCCCCCAAGATGTGACTATAAGACCAGACCTCTTTTTCTCTCTGCTTTGTGAAGGAACAGCAAGAAGGTGCCGTGGGCAAGCTGGAAGAAGGTTATCACCAGATACCTATACTACCAGCACCTTGATGGTGGACTTCCCAGCCTGCAGAACTGTGAGAAATAAATGTTTGTGGCTTAACCGACCCAGTCTATGGTAGTTGTTATAGCAGCCTGAGGTGATGAAGCCAAGGGTTCTTTTCATACTCTCATAAGTAACATTTACCCTCTACTCTGTGAAATCAGGAAACATCTAGAGAGAGCTAACCTAAGCTGCTTTGTATGGTTTTTATAAGTTTTGTTGAATATCATTGCATTTTATGTTTGCTTCAATTTATGAAATGTTTATTGAGTACCTAGAATTTAAACAAATTATTGTCATTGTATTAATGATTAAGAGTAAAGGAAAGTGTTATCTGCCCCCAGGCTGTCTGTATTTCAAAAAGCAACATTGGAGAATGCAAACCATTCATCTCAAAGGAATGATTCCCTAATGATGGGTTTGCTCACACTGAAAAGCAACAAGTAGGCACATAGGACTTTTCACCAAGCTTCTAAAATCGTATTGGGTAAGTAGGCACTTTCTCTACCTGTGGAAAGGCTGATGTCCAGTTCTTTAACCTGTGACATCTTTAAACTACAATATACACAGCTTCTAGTATGGTATAGTGGTTGTTTAGTTCATTCATTCATTCTTTCTTTCATTTATGTAGTCATTCATTTGAGAAATAAGAGCCATACACTGTGCTACACACTAGAAATACAATGGTAAACAACACTGATATTGTCCTTTGCCTTTCGGTTATAGAATAATTAAATATGATGAATTCATTTTTTAATTATTTTTGTTATTTTTAAAGTTTCTATAAATTCTAATTAGTTAACATGTAGTGTAATATTAGTTTCAGGAGTAGAATTTAGTGATTCATCACTTACATATAACACCCAGTGTTCATCACAAGTCCCCTCCTTTAATTCCCATCACCCATTTATAACCCATCTCCCATCTACCTCCCTCCATCAACCCTCAGTTTGTTCTCTGTCATTGAGAGTCTCGATTGCCTCCCTCTCTCTTTTTTTTCTTTCCCTTAGTGTTCATCTTTGTTTCCTAAGTTCCACATATGAATGAATTCTAGGGTATTTGTCCTTCTCTGACTTACTTCGCTTAGCATAATACCTCTAGTTCCATCCTCATCATTGCAAATGGCAAGGTTTCATTCTTTTTGGTGGCTGAGCAATATCCATTGCATATATATATACCATATCTTCTATAGCCATTCATCAGTCTATGGACATCTGGGCTATCTCCATAATTTGCCTAATGTGATAATGCTGCTGTAAACATCAGGGTGCATGTGCCCCTTCAAATCAGTATTTCAATAGCCTTTGAGTAAATACCTAGTAGTGTATTTGCTGGGTCATAGGCTAGTTCTATTTTTAACTTTCTCAGGAACTTCCATACTCTTTCCTAGAGTAGCTGCACCAGTTTGCATTCCCACCAACAGTGTAAGAGGGGTCCCATTCTCTGCACCCTTGCCAACATCTGTTGTTTCCTGTGTTTTTGATTTTAGCAGTTCTGACAGGTGTGAGGTGGTATCTCATGGTAATTTTTATTTGTATTTCCCTGATGATGAGAGAGATTGAGCATCTTTTCACATGTCTGTTAGCCACCTGAATGTGTTCTTTGGAAAAATGTCTATTCGTGTCTTCTGTCCATTTCTTAACTGGATTATTTGTTTTTTGGGTGTTGAGCTTGATAAGTTCTTTACAGATTTTTGGATACAAACACTTTATCAGATTTGTCATTTGAAAAATCTTCTCCCATTCTGAAGATTGCCTTTCAGTTTTGTTGATGGTTTCCTTCACTGAGCAGAAGCTTTTTATCTTAATGCAGTCCCAATAGTTCATTTTTACTATTGTTTCCCTTGCCTCCAGAGATGTGTCTAGTAAGAAGTTGCTATAGCCAAGGTCAGAGAGGTTGCTGCCTGTGTTCTTCTCTAGGATTTTGATGGATTCCTGTCTCACATTTAGGTCTTTCATCCATTTTGAATTTATTTTTGTGTACAGTATAAGAAAGCAGTCCAGTTTTACTCTTCTGCATGTCACTGCCCAGTTTTCCTAACACCATTTGTTGAAGACTGCCTTCTTTCCATTGGATATTCTTTCCTGCTTTGTAGAGGATTAGTTGATCGCAGAGTTGTGGGTCCATTTCTGGGTTTTCTATTCTGTTCCATTGATTTATGTGTCTGTTTTTGTACCAATACCATACTGTCTTGATGATTACAGCTTTGTAATATAGCTTGAAGTCCGGAATTGTGATGCCTCCGGCTTTGCTCTTCTTTTTCAAGATTGTGTTGGCTATTCGGAGTCGTTTGCGGTCCCATACAAATATTAGGATTGTTTCTGCTAGTTCTATGAAAAATGCTAGTGGTATTTTGATAGGGATTGCATTACATGTGTAGACTGCTTTGGAGAGTAAAGACATTTTAACAATACCTGTTCTTCCAATCCATGAGCATAGGATGTTTTTCCACTTCTTTCTGTCATCTTCCATTTCTTTCATCAGAGTTTTATAGGTTTCAGAATAAAGATCTTTTACCTCTTTGGTTAGGTTTATTCCTAGGTATCTTACAGTTTTTGGTGCAATTGTAAATGGGCTTGTTTTCTTGGTTTCAGTTTCTGCTGCTTCATTTTTGATGTATAGATATGTAACAAATTTCTGTACACTGATTTTCTATCCTGCAACTTTACTGAATTTGTGTATCAGTTCCAGCAATTTTCTGGTGGAGTTTTTTGGGTTTTCAACATGGAGTATCTTTTTGTCTGCAAATAGTGAAATTTTGACTTTTTCCTTGACAATTTGGATGTCTTTTATTTCTTTTGTTGTTTGATTGTTGAGACCAGGACTTCCAGCACTATGTTAAATAACAATGGTGAGAGTGAACATCCCTGTATTGTTCCTGACCATAGAGGAAAAGCTCTTGGTTTTTTGTCATTGAGGATGACATTAGCTGTGGGTCTTTCTTAGATGATCTTTATGATGTTGAGGAATGTTCCCTCTATCCTTACTTTATTGAGGGTTTTTATGAAGAATGGATGCTGTACTTTGTCAAATGCTTTTTCTGCATCCATTGAGAGGATCATATGGTTCTTATCCTTTTATTAATGTGATGTATCATGTTGATTTACTTGCAAATATTGAACCACACTTGCAGCCCAAGAATAAATCTCACTTGATCATGGAGAATGATTCTTTTAATATTCTGTCAGATTCAGTTTGCTATTATATGTTGAGAATTTTTACATCCATGTTCATCAGGGATATTGGCCTGTAATTCTCCATTTTAGTGGGGTCTCTGTCTAGTTTTGGAATCAAGGTAATGCTGGCCTTGTAGAATGAGTTTAGAAGTTATCCTTCCATTTCTATTTTTTGGAACAGTTTGAGATGAATAGGAATTAACACTTCTTTAAATTTTTGGTAGAATTCCCCTGGGAAGCCATCTGAGCCTGGACTTTTGTTGTTTGGGAGAGTTTGGATTACTGATTCAGTTTCTTTGTTGGTTATTGGTCTGTTCAAATTTTCTATTTCTTCCCGTTTCAGTTTTGGTAGTTTATATGTTTCTAGGATGTTTCTAGGAATTTATCCATTTCTTCCAGACTGCCCAATTTGTTGGCATATAATTTTTCATAATATTCTCTTATAATTGTTTGCATTTCTGTGGTGTTGGTTGCAATCTCTCCTCTCTCACTGGTGATTTTATTTGGGTTCTTTCTCTTTTCTTTTTGATAAGTCTGGCTCTTGGTTTATCAATTGTATTAATACTTTCAAAGAACCAGCACCTAGTCTCATTGATCTATTCTACTGGTTTTTTTTGTTTGTTTATCATGTAGGTATGTTGATATCATTCATTTCTGTTCTGATCTTTATTATTTCCCTTCTTCTTCTGGTTTTAAGCTTTATTTGCTATTCCTTTTCTAGCTCCTTTAGGTGTAAGGATAGATTGTGTATTTAAGACTTTTCCTGCTTTTTGAGGTAGGTCTCTATTGCTATATACTTCCTTCTTATGAGTGCCTTTGCTGCATCCCAAAGGTGCTGGACTGTTGTGTTTTCATTTTTATTTGCTTCCATCTATTTTTTAAATTTCTTTAATTTCCTGGTTAATGCATTCATTCTTTAATAGGATGTTCTTTAACCTCCGTGTATTTGTGGTCTTTCTAAATATTTTCATATGGTTGACTTCAAGTTTCATAGCGTTGTTGTCTGAAGATATGCATGGCATGATCTCAATCTTTTCGTACTTGTTGAGGCCTGATTTGTGACCCTGTATGTGATCTATTGCGGGGAATGTCCCATATGCATTTTAAAAGAATGTGTATTCTCCTGTTTTAGGATGAAATGTTCGCATATATCTGTTAAGTCCATCTGGTCCAGTGTGTCATTCACAGTCATTGTTTCCTTGTTGATTTTCTGCTTAGATGATCTGTTCATTGCTGTCAGTGGGGTGTTAATGTCCCCTACTGTTACTGCATTATTATCCATGGATTTCTTTATGTTTATTATTAGTTGTTTATATATTTGGGTGCTCCCAAGTTGGTGGCATAACTATTTACAATTGTTAGACCATCTTGTTGGATAGACCCCTTTATTATGATATAGTGCCCTTCTTCATCTCTTGTTACAATCTTTGGTTTAAAATCTAGTTTGTCCAAGGGCACCTGGGTGGCTCAGTTGGTTAAGGGTCTGACTCTTGATCTCTGCTCAGGTCATGATCTCAGGGTTGTGAGATCAAGCCCTGCATCGGGCTCCATGGTAGGAGTGGAGCCTGATTAAGATTCTCACTCCCCCGCCTCTACAAAAAATAAATAAAATAAAATAAAATAAAATCTAGTTTGTCTGATGCAAGTATGGCTACTCTGGCTTTCTTTGATATCCATTAGCATGGTAAATGGTTCTCCATCACCTCACTTTTAATCTGCAGATATCTTTAGGACGATGAGTCTCTTGTAGGCAGCATATAGATGAGTTTTGTTTTTTATCCATTCTGATACTCTATGTTTTTTGATTGGAGCATTTAGTCCATTTACATTCAGAGTGATTATCGATAAATATGAATTTTGTGCCTTTCAATTACCTGTAAAGTCATTGTTTCTGGAGATCTTCTCCGTTCCTTTCTAGTCTTTGTCACTTTTGGTCTTTCTTTCCCACTCAAAGGAGTCCCTTTTAATATTTCTTGCAGTGCTGGTTTTATGGTCACGAATTCCTTTAGTTTTTGTTTGTCTGGGAAACTCTTTATATCTCTTCTATTCTGAATGACAGCCTTGCTGGGTAAAGTATTCTTGGCTACATAATTTTCACATTCAGCACATTGAATATGTTATGCCACTCACTTCTGGCCTGCCAAGTTTCTGTGAATAGATCTCTGCTAACCTTATTTGTCTTGCCTTGTAAGTTAGGGATTTCTTTTTCCTTGCTGCTTTTAGTATTTTTTTCCTTATCTCTGTATTTTGCAAATTTTATTACAATATGTCTTGGTGTGGGCCTGCTTTTGTTGATTTTGATGGAAGTTTTCTGTGCCTCCTGGATTTGGATGCCTGTTTCCTTCCCCAGATTAAGGAAGTTTTCAGCTATAATTTGCTCAAATAAACCCTCTGCCCCCTTTTTCCTCACTTCTTCTTCTGGAATTCTATGATATGAATGTTATTATGCTTTATGGAGTTGCTAAGTTCTCTAAATTTACATTCATTATCCAATATTTTTCCTTCCCTCTTCAGCTTCATTATTTTCCATAATTTTATCTTCTAATCATGTTCTTGTGGTCATTATATCCATTTGGTTTTTCATGTTGGTTATACCATTTTTTATTTCAGACTGACAAGTTTTTAGGTCTTTTATCTCTGCGGTAAGGAACTCCTTGATGTCTTCTACACTTTTCTCAAGCTCAGCTAGTATCCTTATGATTGTTGTTTTAAATTCTGGATCAGGCATATTGCTCATACCTGTTTCTATTAAATTGCTGGGCATGACCTTTCCTTGTTCTTACTTTTGGGATGAATTCCTTCATCTTGGCATTTTGTCTAGGTCTCTGTGTTCTTTTGTGTGTTAGGAAAGCCTGTTATGTTTTCTGCTCCTGAGAGTAATGGCTTTATTAAGAAGAGGTCATATACTTTCCAGGGCCTGGTGGTTCAGGAAGTCTTTCTGGTGTATACCATGTGCACTCTTCTGCTGTGTTTCAGCTGCTGTTTCTCTCAGGTCAGACCTCTGAAGAGTTTCTCCTTGCCTGCAGTGGGGAGTGTTTTGACCTTGTCCAGAGTGTGGTGAGTTTTACTGGGTATGCTCTGGTCTGCTTGTTAAAAGAGGTCAGATCCTATTTCTCCTAGGCCTGAAACTTCACAGCACTCTATGGTTAGTAGACATGATGCATGCAGGGAGGGTGTGTGCTGGTCTTCTGGGGGAGGGGCCCACTACTCTGGTTCTCAGGAATATTTGATCTAGTAAAGAAGCACCTGCAGATTGCGGGGAGGCAGGGCTTGGTGTAAGTGGATGAGGACCCCACTGTTGGAGCTTCTCTGCTCACTGAAGACAGACTGTGTCAATGGGCAGGGGAGAAAAATGGTGCCATCTTTCTCCCCCATTCCAGAGAGGGGAGTTTGCTCCCCCTGCTATTTGGGAAGTCCCCACGGAAGAGCAAACAATGCCTCCCTTCATGTGTCCCAGGCATCCTTCAGGTGTCTGGGCTGTCTGCACACCCTGCAGCACAATGCACCTGTGTTTTATCTCAGGAGTGCTGGCTGAGTTTTAAAAGTCCATACTTTAGGGATCTGGCCTGGTGCAAACCCTTGCTGGTCCGCTGGGGCAGGATCTCACTGTGCTGGGGCTGGTGCCAGTTTGTCCCAGAGGGGTAGTTGCACCAATGCATCAGGGCTTGGAGTTTAGAGTAAAGTGCAACAAAAAGCCACCGTCCAGGTTAGCTGCCCTCAGCAGGTGTCTCTGCCCCTGTACTAAGGAATGGGGCAGCACTATGGTGTTCACCAGCTCTTTTGTCCCCTGAAAGGCAATGCCACCTCTTCCAGATGCACTCCAAGAAGAGGGAAAATGTCTCCCAGTGCATCCCAGGGGAACCTCAGATCATACTGTCCACTCCGGGCCCTATGCCCTCCCTCACCACAGGAGCACCGTGACACCAGCTGGGCTCCATACTGACCATAGCCCGGACTTCTAAAACTCCAGTGTTTGAGCTCCACTGGTTGCAAAACTCACAATAATGAGCCCCTTTCATTTTCCCAGTCAATAGTTGTGGAGAAGTGTTTTTTTTTGCTGTCCCCTGTGTGCTGCTCTCTCTCTCCTTCTCTCTTTCTTGCTCCTTTCGTTTTGACTAGGGCTCCCACCCCTCTGCAGCACCCTTGAAACTTTTCTCCCCTAAATCACATCTCCACACCTCCTACCTTCCATAGTGTGGCATCTTGTCTCTCTCTAGTTGTGCAGTTTGTTCTATCAGTCCTCAGATCTATTTATTGGGTATTCAGAATATCTGATATTTATCAACCTGTGCTGGAGGGACAAGGAAAGCATAGGGTCGTCCTACTACTCCACCATCTACCATGATGAATTTCTTTTTTTTATTAATGATTTTTTTATTATGTTAGTCACCATACAGTACATCCCCGGATTCCGGTGTAAAGTTCGATATTTCATTAGTTGCGTATAACACCCAGTGCACCATGCAATATGTGCCCTCCTTACTACCCATCACCAGTCTATCCCATTCCCCCCACCCCCTCCCCTCTGAAGCCCTCAGTTTGTTTCTCAGAGTCCATAGCCTCTCATGTTTAATTCCCCCTTCTGATTACCCCAATTTCTTTATCCATTTCTTCCCCTACCAATCATCCTAGTTCTTATGTTCCATAGATGAGAGATATCATATAATAATTGTCTTTCTCTGCTTGACTTATTTCACTTAGCATTATCTCCTCCAGTGCCGTCCATGTTGCAGCAAATGTTGAGAATTCGTTCTTTTTTTTTTTTAAAGATTTTATTTATGGTCAGCCTGGGGAATTTAGAGGGATTAAAATCTAAACAACTTGGGTCTCGCCTGATCCCATCCTATGGAGACTACTCCGGTCCCCTGAGTTGAGCTGGATAGGTACCAGACCAGCAGGAATATCCACGGAATCAGCCTGAGACGCAGGAAGATACATCTGGATCTCTACAAATGAACATCTCCAGCGCTGAGTAT
>NC_048238.1:88426849-88427019 GCF_002007445.2 Ailuropoda melanoleuca | reverse complement strand
TTGGCGGGCCACCTGCACGGGGGAGCAGGCGGACTCGCGGACGGCACCCGCAAGACAGCAGACTTAGAACGCGAGCTCCAGGAGCGTGCGCGCAGGGCAGCTGGCAGGCCACCTGCACCGGGGAGCGGGCGGACCGCGGACCCGCACTCTGGAAACAGCAGACTGAGTCC